>NW_022143665.1:0-29797 GCF_007565055.1 Rhinopithecus roxellana
AGGTGAATTGTGGAGCCAGCAGAAGCCCTGCCGCGCGCCGCCGGGAAGCACGGCCACGCCGGCCACTCAGCTCTCACGAGGCGCCTCTCCCACCAAGTTCTATAACAAGCCAAGTCCGTCCGCACTTCTAGGAACCCAGTTTTGCAGATGCTCTTCCTCCGGACCGTCCCTGACTCTTGATAATTTTGAGTCCCCAGAAAGCTTCAAGGGCACCTAAAAATATGCGCTGCTAATTTTAATTCCATTGCAAACCGTCCCGGTGTACTTTCAGGGCTATTTAAGGCTCTAAAGTTAAGGGAATCTCTCCATCAGACAGACACAGTTTCATGTTCCATAGCAACAAGGTCTTCTGTAACAAGGACTCTAAGTCAGAATCCCAGAAGATTCTGGGTGTTTGTGGTTTCAGTTGGGGATGAGGGGAAGCATCCACTCTCCTTCATAGCAGGAAGAACTTTCCATCCCTCAGACCCACACTTCCTGGATTCTAGAGACGGTCCCCATAAGGTAACACTGTTGCTCTGCACACCATCCCAAGTCATTTGGTTATACAAGGAATGCTTCTTCACCAAATCACAGGTTTTCTATGACTAATTTCAGTGAACCAGTTAAATAGAAGGATTTTTAGAAAGAGCCACAGTGATAGCAATTATAGGTGGAAACTTGAGCAGGCAACATGAAGAGGCAGTTTATAAAATGAAGAAGGACTGTGGTCCCGCTGACACCCTTCCTTTTCTTGGACGAAACACCAGGAGGCTTGTTCACCGTGAGGGAGACCGTACTCACAAGAGCTGTGGCGCCTACATTTACTTGTTCTGACGGGACGAAAAGCCAGACTAAGAAGCGCGATTTTCACAACTACCTGGATTATTATTTATGGAGCGGATGGCCTTAAAAGGGTAAGGGGAAGAAGAGGTGCCCTGAGAATTCAATGCTTTATGCATGGCACAGTTTGAATATTTACATTGTCTCAGCTCAAAACAGCAAAAGGAATGTACCTCCTCCCACCCACATCTTATTGAAGAGTGGTCTTCCCACAGCCAAGGGGGTCTTTGTGCCTATTCATTTCCAGGGACAGAAAACCACTGTTTTTCTGTGATCCAGTCCCCAGTGTTGAAAAGCTGGCCTGACCCCACCCCATAGTGCCTGGCGGGGAAAGAGTCGCTTGTTTGGCTGAGAACACGGCATCTTCCATCTCTCCTGATGCCGGTTACTTTCACACTTTCTTCCAAGAAAGTGCACCAAAATGGAGGCACTGCCTTTCAATTCCTTCCTGCATTGAAGACTTTAACTTGTTTCTTCCAACTGCTTTAATTTCTTGAAGTTTTGTGAAAAAGGCAGCTTCTTAAAATGGAGTTGCCTACTAGATCTGGCGCACGCCTTGTGGCTTAGGAGGGCGTTTGCTTCTTACTGCCTGTCAACATCTCGGCCCTCCATGCTCCCAGCACAGGCAAAAATGGGTTAACAATCATTAAACCACCCACTTCTTGTGGAAGGAACCGAGGTGAGTACTAAATATTCTTTTATTTTGGCCCCCCCCGCCTTTTTTTTTTTTTATTTTTTTTTAAGCAGCAAATCAATTCTGTTTCTGTAACTGCTTCATGGCACAGACTCTGCTGTGTTCCAGTAGGGTAGGGGGAGAAGGCACTCTGCAGAGTTACTAGTTGTGTTCCCTAACCAAAGGCAACAGTGAGATCCACAAGCAGATCATTGTCACTGAGATCGCAGGCTGCGTCAATGGCCTTAGACTGATCTCATAAGGAGAAAAAAAAAAAAAAAAAATCCAATGTTACAGAGAAGGACTCTAAAAAGCGGTTAACTTTTTTTAAGCCGACATTATTTGGGATTGCTGTTTCCAAGGGGAATAACTGACTGTGTTTCTTCCATGCAAGGAAGGAAATATGATTTTAATTTGTATGACTGGCACCAAACAATGGGCAGCCTCCCAGTTCTTCAGTCCCTAAAGGACAGAAAAAGGGATGACTTGCAACATCTTCCAATTCTGAAGTCAGTTTCTCCTCCTGAGTCTTCTAAAGCTACCATTAATATTATCTTGCAAGTTTTAGGTTACCAAGGTAACCATCTGGTCTTACAACATGCAACAGTATTTAAATGTGGTTTTCACAGATTCTTGTTAATAAAGCACTCTTTGGTGGAAGACAAGCAGCTTGGGTACTTAACAGAGTTAACATTACAACAGTATTACAAATAGGTGAAGATGATTAAGCCAAATAGTATCAAATTACAGAAAGTACCATCTCAGTAATTAATGCCTTTTGTATCTTTACAAATTTTGACACAGGGTCACAAGGTGAACAGAAAATAAATACATAAAAAACCTCCATCAGATCCTCAATTCTTCTGAAGGCCAGCAACTACAATGATTGCCATCACAGAGACACACGTGCACCTCAGAGCAGCCAGCTCCCTGGGAACCAGAGGGCTGGGTATTTACACCTGAGACTAAATTTACAACAGCATTTTTGTCGTTCAGCTTGAGAGCTGGGCCCTTCTCTGAGTCCTTCGCTTGCACCCAAACTCAAAGTTCATTATCGAAACTCCAGCGGACACTTTCTCCATTGATCGACTTCTTAGGTGGAAAGCAACTAAGGCTTTTGCAATTTTGTTTTGTTTTCAAATTGTGCTAATTTCTGCTGCAGTTTTCAGTTCCTAGAGTCTTCCTTCAGCTCTGGTCACAGGTTTTTACTTAACGCAAGACTGTTTTAGTCCTTGAAATGGAGAGACTACAGGGGGAAAAAAAGGATTTTTACCATGACGTTTACACAGCGTCCACAGGCAGTTATCAAAGACAAGGAGGGCAACATAATAAAAGTGCTGACATGCTAAAAAGTATGCGCTTGCTGTGAGTTTCTAATGACAAATACTTTGGAGAAGACAACACAATGTCAACCACAAAGGAAAGACAAACAGGAGAAAGGCAGGGCAGAAAAAGGTTCAGTTCTGCAAAAAATAGAAATTTAAAAAACCAATACAAGTAAATAAAAATCATAAAAGACGGACAGGCAGAGGCAGCAGGGCCAGGAAAGTACCATGATGCCGCCAGGGGCACGTGCTGCAAAGCACTCGTTCTCCTTCCTTCCCTCTGAGGAACCAGGCTGGGGGAGGAGCAGGCAGAATGAAAAGATAGAGAACTGTTACTGGGTTATTTCAAAAGCCAGAATTTGGTCACAGAAAAAGCTCTGGCACCTAAGCGGTTTCCAGCGCCGCCAAGCACAGGAGACACCCCACGGACTACCTGCCTCCGCACTCCATGATTCTCCTCCTGCCTCTCTTTCTCCTTCCCCAGTTTATGACGCTACACTTCCAGGTCAGTAACAACTCTCAGAAAACAAAACCAAAAGAAGAGTCAGAAAAACCACTCCCAATCTGGAGGCCCCCGCCTGACGCTGCTGCTGCGTTCTTCAAGGAGGAGCGTTTGAATCGATCGTTTCATTTGCAGAGATCCCAACAGGGCACTGAGCCAAAAGATCCAGGTCAGCTGGTGAGACAAGTGGGAAAATATCTGGAATTTCAAAGGATCACTAATATTTCAAAAGACTGGAGAGAAACAGCATTTTACCAAGAAACACTTAGGGACAACCTTCTGGGACTCCTCTCCTGATGGACTTTGGAGACAATGGCAGTAGCCAAAAGTCAACGCCCAGAAGCAATGGAACAGGCACCCAGATCTGAGGCTCTGAGGGTCAAGAGGCAGTGGCAAGTGTGACACCGGCAAAGCCACCCGAGAACACTGAAGAAGTCAGAGGTCCTAGATGCAGCTGCTCCCAACTGAAGGGCTCCTGAAAACATTCGTGGTTTTAGAGGCTAAGGAAAGAGGCCGGGCGCGGTGCCTCACATCTGCAATCCCAGGACTTTGAGAGGCCGAGGCAGGTGGATCACCTGAGGTTAGGAGTTCAAGACCAGCCTGGCCAACATGGTGAAACCTCATCTCTACTAAAAATACAGAAAAAGTTTTTTAGCCACGCGTGGTGGTGCACGCCTGTATTCCCAGCTATGCAGGAGGCTGAGGCAGGAGAATCGCTTGAACCTGGGAGGTGGAGGTTGTAGTGAGCTAAGATCGCACCATGGCACTCCAGCCTGGGTGACAGAGTGAGACTCTGTCTCATTTAAAAAAAAAAAAAAGGCCGGGCGCGGTGGCTCAAGCCTGTAATCCCAGCACTTTGGGAGGCCGAGACGGGCGGATCACGAGGTCAGGAGATCGAGACCATCCTGGCAAACACGGTGAAACCCCGTCTCTACTAAAAAAATACAAAAAACTAGCCGGGCGACGTGGCGGGCGCCTGTAGTCCCAGCTACTCGGGAGGCTGAGGCGGGAGAATGGCGTAAACCCGGGAGGCAAGCTTGCAGTGAGCTGAGATCCGGCCACTGCACTCCAGCCTGGGCGACAAAGCGAGACTCTGTCTCAAAAAAAAAAAAAAAAAAAAAAAAAGAGAGGCTAAGGAAAGAAGCTGAGCATTTCTCTCCCCAACCCCAGCAACATGAAGAATTAGGTACAGAGCACCCCAAAGTCCGGACCTTAGGTTTGGTTTGGCAGCTGCAGCAGAAAGTAATGGCTCCCAGTGATGCAACTCAAGAGTTAAAGTAACTTGTACATGACGATTTCTTAGAAAATGAATGAGGTTATCATTTTAAAAAAAGAGCCTGCCCAAAAGAAACTGCAGAAGCTAACAAACACACTGGCGGAAGGGCTGCAGAAGACATGAGTGAATGCGAGCAAATGAGGCGGCTGCAGGCTCACTCGGAGCACGATGAAATTTCCAAGACTGTTCTAAGACAGCTCTTCAGAGAGGTCATGTGAGAACACTGAAAACAGGCCAATCCAACGGAGCCAATTACTCACTGGATTTATTAATTCTTAAAAGAGAAAGGTTAGCATGGATTTATAGCTCTAACAGGAAGTGGGAAGTGGAGAAGCTCCCTCGCCTCCCTCTCCAGACTCGGGGAAGGGAATGAGAAGGTGCCACAGAGAGCCCTGGCAGGACCGAGGGCCACACAGGCTGCCTGGCGGCCGTCCCAGACCTGTGGTCACATGAAATTCAGGTTTGATGGGGCACAGCTTCAAGTGGACACACGAGGGGACAGGCATCTTCTGTGAGAAACTGCGGCACCTTTCCCCAAAGACAAACAGTGAAGACATCACTCCTATTTTTTCAGCTGCTGCAAGTAATTGCTCTTTTGACGTTTTTGAAAAAGTTCCCCAAAGCTGAAGAGCCTCTCAGTAAACCCAAAAATCAAAAGCGCCAATTAAGTGCAAAGCGAGTTTGGGTGGAGTCTTCCTCCTGGATGCCAAGGAACATGAAAATGGAAGGTCAAGTTCCTATGCGCCACAGAGATGATGACGAACCAGTAGGAACTGGCAACCCTGGTGCCTTGCAGGTAGCGATGAAAGGACCCCAAAGGGTGCTCCATTTTTTTTTTTCTACTGCTGTTTAAAGATTTCACTCAATACTTTAAATTTATTCAAATTTAGCTCATACTATTGTGCCCAGAATCAGACCATGCACCAACATACGAACTCCCTCATTACCCTCCAACCAGAAAAGAATACGATGCAGTAGGATATTATGAACAATATTCAGTAGGATAAAAGCTCCAGGCTACAGCTTGGCTGACTCCAATTCTTAAAATCTATACATAATTTATTTGCTTTTCTTTTGTAAGCTGCAGGTGGATAACAGGTAAGGTGATGTGAACACAGGCCGAAGCCCCAAAAGAGGCACAAAGAAAGAACCCGCTTAGAGGAAGGTGAGCCCCAGCTAATCCTCACTGTTAGGCTCCTTTTTCTCTCCACATCATCTCTGAAAGTCCATGCTGGAATTTAAAGGAAGTCTTTTTGGTTTTCAGAACTATCCAAAATTCCTGGAAACTGCTTTGGGCCATTTCAACATTCAGTCCAGATCACTGGCTCTGAAATCTCCCTTAGGACCCTCACATCATCCCTTCCAGGGGCCTCAGGCAGACGCGTGCTGCAACCAGGGACCACTTCTCCAGAGAGGCAGGAGTTCAGGTCACCAGAGTGACATGGAAACGCAACAAGACCTAGACAGAAAAACAGAGGCAAGGCCAGCCCTTCTTCCCTCAAAGGAAGACGGTATGACCTGGCAAACACCGGCCAGGCTCCCGGACTCTACTCCTCTGTAACCTAAAAAGCATAATCTAAAACAGCAAACAGCAGAATTAAATGTGCAAGACACACTGGGCTATAATAAAAACCTGAGCGGCCAGGCGTGGTGGCTCATGCCTGTAATCCCAGTACTTTGGGAGGCTGAGGCAGGTGGATCATTTGAGATCAGGAGTTTGAGATAAGCCTGGCCAAAATGGTGAAACCCCATCTCTACTAAAAATACAAAAATTAGCCAGGTGTGGTGGCACATGCCACCCACAAGTAGTAATCCTAGCTACTTGGGAGGATGAGGCAGGAGAATGGTTTGAACCCGGAAGGCGAAGGTTGCAGTGAGCCGAGATAACACTATTGCACCCCAGCCTGGGCAATTCCATGTCAAAAAGAAAAAAAAAAAAAAAGCCTGAGTACTCATGCACTCATACCTAAAAAGGATATGCCCCTTCAAGACATGTCAAAAATAACTAATTAACTGTCATCAACGATAGGCTTTTTATTTGATTTTTTTTTTTTTTTTTTTTTTTTGAGACGGAGTCTTGCTCTGTCACCCAGGCTGGGGTGCAGTGGCGTCATCTTGGCTCACTGCCTCCGAAGTTCAAGTGATTCTCTAGCCTCAGCCTCCCGAGTAGCTGGGATTACAGGTACCCGCCACTGCACCCAGCTAATTTTTGTATTTTTAGTAGAGACAAGGTTTCACCATCTTGGCCAGGCTGGTCTTGAACTTCTGACCTCATGATCTACCTGCCTCGGCCTCCCAAAGTGCTGGGATTACAGGCATGAGCCACTGCACCTGGCCTGAATTAATAGTTTGGCTCACCTAAAAGTGTCAGTTAAAACACTCCCATTTCCCTTCATTTATTGTAGAAAAATTGGAACATAAGATGATAAAAAAGAAAAAAAATCCCAACTGTCCCCCCAACCAGAACTTTTATTAGTATCACAGCATATTTTTCCTTTGTCTTATTTCTATACATATAGACACTTACTCATCTATAAATATAGATGTATTGTAGGTATATAAATATTTATACATCTCTATATTTCTATACATAGTATACTTACACTTACAAAATTAGAGTCATACTTCAGAATTGTTTTTTTTTTTTGAGACAGTCTTGCTCTGTCACCCAGGCTAGAGTGCAGTGGCGCGATCTCGGCTCACTGCAACCTCCACCTCCCATGTTTAAACAATTCTCCTGCCTCAGCCTCCCGAGTAGCTGGGACCACAGGTGCCCACCACCACATCCGGCTAATTTTTGTATTTTTAGTAGAGATGAGGTTTCACCATGTTGGCCAGGCTGGTCTCGAACTCCTGACCTCAAGTGATCCACCCACCTTGGCTTCCCAAAGTGCTGGGATTACAGGCGTGAGCCACTGCACCCAGCTCATACTTCAGAATTGTTATGCATGGCTCTTTTCACTCATTGCTTCGTGTACTAAACTGTATGACTCCCAATTCATTTGGCATAATGTAACAATCTTGAGCCCATTTCCTGTTTCTCACTGTTAGAAATAACACTCCGGGCCGGGCGCGGTGGCTCAAGCCTGTAATCCCAGCACTTTGGGAGGCCGAGACGGGCGGATCACAAGGTCAGGAGATCGAGACCATCCTGGCGAACACGGTGAAACCCCATCTCTACTAAAAAAACAAAAAACTAGCCAGGCGAGGTGGCGGGTGCCTGTAGTCCCAGCTACTCGGGAGGCTGAGGCAGGAGAATGGCGTAAACCCGGGAGGCGGAGCTTGCAGTGAGCTGAGATCCGGCCACTGCACTCCAGCCTGGGCGACAGAGCGAGACTCCGTCTCAAAAAAAAAAAAAAAAAAACAGAAATAACACTCTGCCATTGTTCCAATGTACCTAAATCTTTGACCTTTGGTCAGTATTTCTCTAATATTCTTCTCAAGAGTAAAGAAATAGGAATATTTGGTACATTTCTAATGAAAAATTTTAAATCCTGGAATCATGCATCAGTGATTGACAGTCCTCAAATCCTCATGCCAGGGCACTGCTGCGTCCTCATGTGAGTGTAAGTGTGCAGTAAGGTTGTACAAAACAAACAGTGAAGAGGAAACACGGCAGAGCTGAACGAGTCTTCCAAATGCAAAGCACACAGAGCTCCCAGCTGTGCCAAGGGTCTCTCGGGAGACTGGCTGCTTTGCACTGGGGACTAATTTCACACTGATAAGGCCCCGAGGCCCAAAGCCTCAGAGACACAGGGCAGGGAAGCTGAAGAGAAGCGGGGCGCGCGTGCAGGACATTTTCAAGGCTGGTTCTGATTATCTTCAGGTCGCTCATGTCTATTAGAAGAGATCGTTTTTACCAGGAGAACAGAAACAGGACTGCATGGGCTGCCAATGCCAGGCAAAGATGAAAAGATGCCCCTTCTACTCCTGAGCCATCTATCCCCACTTCCACTCCTGGGCTATCTATTCTCTCTTCAAATGGGATCTGTTATCAGAAAACTTTAAAAATGACATGTCTACTTCATGAGAAATGTCCAAAGACAACAGAGTCACTGACGTGGTCATAGGACACCTTGGTTTTGCGAAATTTTGCCTCCACTTACTGAAGACAGTGCTGACAGTGAAAGAACGAGTGCCTCGCGTGTGGGCTGTGGCCAAGAGGACAAAGAGTCACTAGGCAGAGAAGGATCCTCAAACTCTCTGGAGTTATCTCATGTCCACCATCACACTCACTTGCAGCTAATCGTCCAGCAATGATGCTGTGTCTGATATACACCTAGAAAGATGTCCTCCAAGTCCTGACAGCCAGCTTTGGAAATTCTTAATTTAAAAACTTTCCCATATCATGACCCAGAGACCATATTTCCAGTGTTGAGAATTACTTCTGAAATACAAAACAAAAGCCTACATTAAAATGGTCCAGATTTTCTTAGATAATGAACAAGTAACACACAGACTCTACTTTCTCCTAATTTCATGTCAATCGCCAGAGGTAGGGTCCAAATATTAAACTGGAAAGCCAATGCTTGCAACTTTTCAGAAGAGTAGGATTCTTTTCTCACCTTTTAACACTGCTTTTCCTTGAAGCAGATCTGGTGGTTCTTTTAGTAATGCCTGCACTGCCAGAAATGTTAGGTTCAGATGTTTTACAGCTCTGAACACTGGATTGAAGAATTACTCTGAAAATAGTTGGAAAAAAATAAGATTACATTCACTGAAACCATTTGCAAATACTTGACAGAGGAAAGTATTTTTGCACTTTAGTGCAAATTATCTTGAGAATTGAGAGGATTCTCCATCAACACATTTACCAAAAAAAGGTGAAACACATTTTTACATCAAGGCCTTTTAAAATGAAGCATCTCATTTCTCTTTGAAGGTTACACAAAGATAACCGGAGGGCTTTGCTTCTGGAAGGCGAATGACTTGGCATTTTAAGCAATTCCCACACCAAAGAAATTCACCAGCCAAACAAATCTTTCTGCCCAACAAAAGTAAAAGTAGCTTCTCAGACTTTCAGTCATGAAACAAGACACCATTAAGAAGCCCAAATTCTAAAGAATAGGAACATAAATTCAGGAAATAACTATACAATATTTACTCTTCAAAGCTGTAAGTATGGGTAATAATCCACTAAATCAATACTAATTTTATGTAACATTTCAAAATTTTAGAAAGTGTTTAAGCAAAATATGAGTTTCGTCTGGATTATAACACTTACTAAATCTCCAAGTGCCACTAAAATGAAAGTGAAAACACTTAAATTTTGTAAAGCTTGCCGTAATTAAACTCTAAAAAGCTTGAGAAACTGGTGCCTATGAGAGTAGGCTGCCCAGGAGGAAGTACACGATGAATCAGAAAAGAGCGCCCTGAGATAAAGGCCGCACGGAATGTCCTTTTAGAGGCAGATGGTCCTTTGACTTTTTTTTCTTTAAATTGTCACAGGGAAAATTGCAGAAGACATCAAAAGATTTTATATGCAATTCTTTTCTTTTCTTTTTTTTTGAGACAAGTCTTGCTCTGTTGTCCAGGCTGGAGTGCAGTGGTGTAATCTCAGCTCACTGCAACCTCCGCCTCCCAGGTTCAAACAATCCTCCTGCCTCAGCCTCCTGAATAGCTGGGACCATGAGCGCCCACAACCTCACCTGGCTAATTTTTGTATTTTTAGTAAAGATGAGGTTTTGCCATGTTGGCCAAGCTGGTCTCGAACTCCTGACCTCAGGTGATCCGCCCACCTCAGCCTCCCAAAGTGCTGGGATTACAGGTGTGAGCTACCACGCCAGGCCTATATGCAACTTTTTCTTCAAGAGATAATCAGTGACAAACTAAACACATATACACACATTTATAGATACCAACTTTTAATTTTCTGAAAGAGAAAACACTGACTTAACAAGCTTTCTTCTCTCCTATTCAAACATAAAGGTGAGAAAGCCAGTAACAACTTATGAGAACCCAGCTCAAAAGAGTAAAAAGAAACCATTACAATGAGTGAGCATCCCACCTCACAGGCCTCAGCTACCACCATGCTGGCTAATATACCAAAGACAGGGCCTTAAAAGCTAAGATCAATACATTTCTACAACCTTAGCATCACCCAAACCAAAGCATATCCAACACTTAGTGAAATGCTAAACGTCTCATCACTGAAAAAGCAACAAGAGGCTGGGCGTGGTGGCTCACACCTGTAATCCCAGCACTTTGAGAGGCCAAGGCAGGTGGATCACAAGGTCAGGAGTTCAAGACCAGCCTGGTCAAGACGGTGAAACCCCATCTCTACTAAATACAAAAATTAGCCAGGTGTGGTGGCAGGTGCCTATAATCCCAGCTACTCAGGTGGCTGAGGCAGGAGAACTGCTTGACCGCGGGTGGCAGAGGTTGCAGTGAGCCAAGATCACACCACTGCACTCCAGCCTAGGCCAAAGAACGAGACTCCATCTCAAAAAAAAAAAAAAAAAAAAAAAAAAAAAGAGTGTATATGAAGACTTAATTGTAGCATTAAAGGCAACTATTACCCTGGCTTGTGAATTCTACTTCTAAAAACAAAGGACTATTTTTAAATTCTTTTTTTTCTTTTTTTTTTTAAGAGACAGGGTCTCACTCTGTTGCCCAGGCTGGAGTGCAGTGACACAATCATAGCTCACTGCAGCCTCAAATCCTGGGCTCAACTGATCCTCCCACCTCAGCCTCCAGAGTAGCTGGGACTACAGGTACATGTCGCCACACCCAGCTAACTTTTTTTTTTTCATTTTATAGAGATGAGGTCTCGCTATGTTGCCCATGCTGGTCTCAAAATCCTGGCCTCTGTGATTCTCTTGCCTCGACCTTCCAAAGTGTTGAGATTTGTAGGTATGAGCCAGCCTGCCCATCCCTAAAAATTATTTCTGTTTATATAAAGTGAAGGAAAAATATTTATTCATCTCTGCTAAGAATTTGAATATAGAATTTTGCATAAAACAAAACAAATCACTGCTGCTTCACTGCTACTTCTGAAGCCCAGGCCGGCACTGGCACTGCACAGCTCTCATCGTCCCCCTGGGCCGCTGCCTTACGCATGGGGAAAACGAGACTCCTGTTGGCTCTTTTTTGAAATACAACACCGACTTCTCAAATTATTTGAGGCCATGGTTGGCCAAAAGCACAGACAACAATCACACTGCAAAATAATTAATCTGAGGAAAACACAAGAGCTGACACGCTGCCTGCTTAGGAAATCTGAATCCTGATTTCTCAAATTAAGACTGAAGTGTTGAAATGGCATTCAAAACAAGACACTACGGCTCAATCGTGCAGTCATTCTTAGGCTGCTGGAAAACATCTTTTAAAAAGTATTTATTTCTCTATAAAATTAGTGTACAGTGAACTAATATAATAATAATATTAAATAGCGAGTAATTTCTGTGGAACTTTAAAACCAAGAGAATGATAGAACTTGAGTGTGCTAATCATACCAGGGAAGATTCCAGTTATTTGCACTGACAACACGGTATTTATCCTAACTGCAGGTTATGCACTGATGAAGTCAGGGTGGGGGTAGAACTCCACTGAGCTATCACCAGTGACAGCGCACACCACCTGACAGGCACCAGAGGGGGACGCGTTGCCTCTGCCACAGAGCACCCGGGCACTCGCTGCCTTCTGCCTCCCAACCCAGGCCAGGCATGGCTTTGCAGAGCAGCGTGCAGCAAATGTATTTTCTTCCTTCCCATCTCCCCTGACAAAATCCTCTGTCCTACCTACCTCTTGCCTATACTGTAGTTCACCTTCTCTGCAGCATCCTTGGAGCCTCGGTACTCTGAGACTTCAGATACAGTGAAATCTGCAACCCAAGGAACACGGCAAAGCCAAAAACTAAAAAGCCAGGTCTGGAACATAAATGTCCAGTTCCAAGAAAACAATCCATCAGGACAACTATGCACTGTGTATACTGGCTATCCACTCCAGACGCTACAAGAGCATGCACAAAGGTGACCCTGCGGCCCTGCAGCCTTCAGAGAAGCCTTTCCCGCTATCTCCGGGTCTGACTCAGAAGCCTGAAGTGTTGTTATGGCCTAATTCTCCATGCACGCCGCATAACAGGAGCTTTTCACTGGAAACCACTGATCAAACGATGCCATGCCACCTGCGTCCGCTGCCAGCAGAGGTGGCACTCAGGAGTCACCAACTGACAAATAAAACCCTTTGGAAAGAAAGTCATGGGGTGCTACAAAGATGATACTGATTAATACCACTGTAACTGTCACAAGTTTTTTGCTTCTGAAAATTCCAAATAATGAGTCAGGCTAAACTGAATACTCTGCTTGGGTCTAGAAATACCATGGCAAACGTCATTAACAACAATAACAGAAGGTATAGTTTACATGGAATACTGAAAGAAAAGAGCCTGATAGAGACCATTTTTAAACTTACCCTGGGAATGATCATTCAACCACAAAGTGACTAAGTATTATTAGCAACTGTTCCACCCATTCGGAACATCTCTGCCACTTGCAACAGTTTGAGAAGAATAAATCTATGTAGTGCATGATGCTCTTGAGTCAGAATATGTGGCAATCAAAGTTGACTAAGAGAAGTAAAGGAGAAAACACCCAAAAGGTTAATCTAGCTCAGAAATACAGCAGGTCTGAATGCACGACAATAAGCTTTCATTTTAAGATATTCAAGAAAATGCCATCAATAGGAGCAAGTTAAGCAGGTTTTGCCTAATTCTGAAGAGTGAAATCAGCTTGATTTTTAAATCCTTCTCAGCTATGTGAAAATACTCAATGAAACCACAAACTACCAGAGTTGGTTGCAATGGAATTTTTCTTTGGAAGAGATCTTGCAGGGAACTTTTGCATTCTTTCATAACTTCCAAGTCCAAGAGGAGAAAGAGAAGAAATTCTTAAATATGAGTTAAGGAAAAAGCTTCAGAGAAGGAAGAATGCAGCTCAGACACAGGAGGGTGGCGGTGGACCCCGTGACACAGGACACACCCGCCTTCTGGCGGTCTTCAACATGTTGTTCCACAAGTGGGCCTCTTGCACATTCTTCTGCAGAAATAAAGCCTCTTCGCTGTTAAGGTCTTCATTTCAAAGATAAAGATCTCAAAAAAACAAATTTGCTGCTATCAGCCTAATAAAGGCATTCTGGCTATGTCTGGGCAAGGGGAAAGCGGGAGCAATGACCATCATATGGAAATGCACCGACTTCAACAGGCGCCTCAGCTCCGACCTCCTACTTTCATTTAGTATCAAGTGCTACACACTGTACTTACTGTATTCCCTAAAGGGGAGGAGGAGAATGAGACACAGCAGGACGTTCTGCACACTAGAGAGAAGACTTATGAGAGCGCTGCTGTACAACGGCAGATTTCGAGGCTACAAAGTCACATATTTAATGAAAGTAGATCAGTGGGAAAAATGCTTCTTTGCTAGATTGGGAAGGACATACTCAAGACACAGAAAAAACTAGAGGAAAATTGTATAGCCAACCGACAAAAATAAAACCACCCCAATTATCCCAAGCTAACTAACTACTTTTGATAGGGAAAAACCTGTTTCAGTGTCTTCATTTATCAAGTGCTATTTTGAAATATCTGTTAAGGATAAGCATAACTTTAAAACAAGATACGTTACTTTTAATATCCTCTCTGTGGGAGGAACAGAGAAGCCCACCTTCCCTCCCCACCACCATCCCATTAATTGAAAAGATTCAGAAAAAGAACCTTTGAAAATAGGCAAACCAACAAAGCTAAGAGCTGACAAGCAGAAAAAATGCATTGTGGGAACCACAGTAGGCACCAGAAGTAAGCAACGGCAGAGAAACAGAACGGGACACTTACAGCAGCTATCTGTCAGGGGGTCCTGATGGCTACTGTGTTCTGAAACCATCGAGACAGAATAGCAGGATGGGAAGAATGTAGTCACAAACAATCCACCAGATGACAACACTACACAGTGCAGAGGTCAGCACAGCTAGGGGACATCTGGAAAGGGGTGAAGGGGAAAGAACAGATGTTCAAATTGGGAAGCCAAAATAAATTACGCAATCATCAATCAATCAGTCAGTCAAGCCATATGTGAATTTTAGACACCCTAAAAGCCCAAAACAGCAACAGGGATACAAAGGGGCGGTCCACAAGGATGGAGTTTTGCCATTTTATGTTGGAGAACAAAATGCTGTGTTTAAACAGGTTTGATACTTGGGGACTCAGTCACTAGTTAGATAACTACCCCATGGTAATTTAACTTCATGATACTGAAATCAGTCATAGATAAATGATTGAGGGTCTTCAAAAAGCACAAGATGTGCACACACGGAAAACTAAACCAAACCATAATGGGCAAAGGAGGCAAAACCAGATAACCAAAACCAAACAAACAAAACCACAAAACCCCAGACTAGTTAACAAAATCACAGGAGGCACAACTAAAAACGAACGTAACACAGCAGAACTGATCTCATTTCAATGGAATCACTAACTCCTGAGTCATCCAGGAAGCTAAGGGAATGGCACATTTTTAGAATACGGTTCACATTTAACCAAGGGCAACACAAAAGGAGCAAAATTTCACGGAAGTATGCATACTATAGATTTTTCTTAGTTGTTTTCCGCACTCACTTTCTTCATACTAGTTGGCTTTTAGCTTGGGGTTTCTTTTTTATTTTTAATTATTATAATTTTTTGAGATGGAATCTTGCTCTGTCACCCAGCCTGGAGTACAATAGCGTGAGCTTGGCTTACTGCAAACTCCGCCTCCCAGGTTCAAGCAATTCTCCCACTGCAGCCCCCTGAGTAGCTGGGATTAGAGGTGTACACCACCACGCCCAGCTAAGTATTGTATTTTTAGTATGGGGTTTCAACACGTTGGCCAGGCTGGTCTCAAACTCCTGACCTCAGGTGATCCACCTGCCTCGGCATCCCAAAATGCTGGGATTACAGGCATGAGCCACTGCACCTGGCCTCTTTTTCATTTTTAAGAAACGAGTCGGCTGGGCGCAGTGGCTCATGTCTGTAAGCCCAGCACTTTGGGAGGCCAAGGCAGGCAGATTACCCGAGGTCAGGAGTTCGAGACCAGCTTGTCCAACATGGTGAAACCCCTGCTCTACTAAAAAAATATAAAAATTAGCCAGGTGTGGTGGCATACGCTTGTAATCCCAGCTACTTGGGAGGCTGGGGCAGGAGAATTGCTTGAGCTCGGGAGGCGAAGATTGCAGTGAGCCGAGATAATGCCACTGCACTCCAGGCTGGACAACAGAGCAAGACTCTGTCGAAAGAAGAAAGAAAGAAAAGGAAAGAAAAAAGGAAGAAAGAAGGAAAGAAAGAAAGGAAAGAAAAGGAAAAGAAGAAAAGGAAAGAAAGAAAGGAAAGAAGAAAGAAAGAAAGAAAGAAAGAAGAAAAAGAGAAAGGAAAGAAAAAAAAGAAAAAGAAAGAAAGAAAGAAGAAGAAAGGAAAGAAAGGAAGAAGGAGAAGGAAAGAAAGAAAGAAAGGAAAGAAAGAAGAAAGAAGAAAAAAAAGAGAAGAAGGAAGAAAGGAAGAAAGAAAGAAAGAAAGAAAGAAAGAAAGAAAGAAAGAAAGAAAGAAAGAAAGAAAGAAAGAAAGAAAGAAAGAAACAGAAGGTACTGCTCTGCTCCCCAGGCTGGAGTGCAGCAGCATTATCATAGTTCACTGTAATCTCCAACTCCTTGGTGCAAACAATCCTCCAACATCAGCCTCCTGAGTAGCAGCTGAGACTACCTGTTCATCCCACCAGGCCCAGTTACTTTTTTTGTTGTTGTTGTTTAATTTTTTTGTAGAAACAGAGTCTCACTATGTTGGCCAGGCTGGTCTCCAACTCCTGGGCTCAAGTGATCCTCCTGCCCTTGAACTCCCAAAGTGCTGGGATTACAGGCATGAGCCACTGTGTCCAGCCTCAGCTTGGTGTTTCTTTCTTTTTTTTTTGAGACAGAGTCTCGCTCTGTCGCCCAGGCTGGCGTGCAGTGGCCGGATCTCAGCTCACTGCAAGCTCCGCCTCCCAGGTTTACGCCATTCTCCTGCCTCAGCCTCCCGAGTAGCTGGGACTACAGGCGCCCGCCACCTCGCCCGGCTAGTTTTTTGTATTTTTTAGTAGAGACGGGGTTTCACCGTGTTAGCCAGGATGGTCTCGATCTCCTGACCTCGTGATCCGCCCGTCTCGGCCTCCCAAAGTGCTGGGATTACAGGCGTGAGCCACGGCGCCCAGCCAGCTTGGTGTTTCTTAATCCGTTGATCTGGGTTCTAGCGGCAAGGAAGGAAACCGCCTCCCATTTAGAAGGGCAGAAGCTCCTTCCAATGACTGCACTTCCACATGGTTATCCGGATACATCTGTGACCAACTAGAGCCTCTACTGAGCATGTGCTGCGTGCAGAGTACTGCTGATCAATTTTGGAAGTGACTGATTTGACTTATCATGTCATTTTTATTGTTGACCTCATCACTGTCATCATTAAAAATTCCATGTCGGGCCAGGCACAGTGGCTCACTCCTGTAATCCCAACACTTTGGGAAGCTGAGGCGGAGCAGATCATGAGGTCAGGAGTTCGAGACCAGCCTGGCCAACACGGTGAAACCCCATCTCTACTAAAAAACAAAATTAGCGAGACGTGATGACGGGTGCCTGTAATCCCTACTTGGGAGGCTGAGGCAGGAGAATCACTTGAACCCGGAAGGCGGAGTTTGCACTGAGCCAAGATTATGCCACTGCACTTCGGCCCGGGTAACAAAGCAAGACTCTGTCTCGGAAAAAAAAAAATGTACACGCCAGGCATCCTATATTGTGGAAAGGGATTAGACTAAAGGGTGAACTCGAAGTACAAACTAACCTCACCCCACAAGTTATACCTACACCATCTTATGTAATCTTCCCACAAAAAAAAAAAGCCTACTAATATATGTTAAGATCACAGGGGTGAATATTTAAACGGAATGAATAAATGACCTGGGAGCACTAGAAAACTCTCTACCCATCCCAGGCTTCACTTTAGTTCCTTAAAGGCAGAACGGCCTGAATGTCCAGGTGTCAGCATTATAGATGGTTATTTGTTCTTCCAGTAAACCTCATGGCTTCAGAATTACTTTCCACTGCTAACACACACACCCATCTCCTAACCTGTCAAAACCATCAGTATGCGGAACAACAGGCCTCATGGCTCAAGTTATGAAATCTACCAAATCCATTTTAGCACAGACAATATACTTGTCATCGCGTCCTGAAGATCAGCTCATTGTCAATGGTGCCACATGGTTGTCATCACTGTAGTCAGGATTAGACAGGCTGAGCAAATGGCCGTTTTACAATCGATAAAAAACTTAAAACTCTCCCCCAAAACTGACCATTTATAAAAGAGAAACCGGCCAGGCGCTGGTGGCTCATGCCTGTAATCCTAGCACTTTGGGAGGCTGAGGCAGGATCACCTGAGGTCAGGATTTCGAGACAATCCTGGCCAACATGGTGAAACCTTGCCTCTACTAAAAATACGAAAAATTAGCTGGTTTTGGTGGCGCACACCTGTAATCCCAGATACTCAGGAGGCTGAGGCAGGAGGATCACTGGAACCCGGGAGGCGGAGTTTGCAGTGAGTCGAGGGCGTACCACTGCACTCCAGCCTGGCCAACAGAGCAAGACTCCATCTTAAAAAAAAAAAAAAAAAAGAGAGAGAAACCAATCATTGGAATAATATTTTATGTACGACAACTTTCTCCTAAGAGTCACTAATACTTGTGTATTTCTCACTAACTTTCTTTCTTGCACGTACTGTACTTTCATAAGGCTAAGTGCCAATGTTAAAGCAAAATAACTTGCTCACAGAAATCAATGAGTCAAAATTGGGATGAAGAAATTGATTTTGTATTTTTCAACCCAAGCCATTGTTGAACACAGTCCCTCAGGGACTTCTATTCCTAAAATAACTATAAAGACACAAGAGGGAAAGAAAGAAAACCTTCGACTGATCTTTTCTAGGGCCAAAAAGCTGCAAATAATAGCAGAGAGGGTTTGAAAACGCAGAGAAGGGATAAGCAAAATGTTGTAATAGAGGAGGAAGGAGATTTGCTGAGACTCATCAAAAATCCCCCAGGGTCTACACACATAACTCAGAGCTTAGAAAAACTAGCATTTGGCTTTCTTCTTTGAAAGTGTGGCCTCAAACTTTGTTATTTGTGTTATGTGGGGCTATTTTATATATTGTTTTTAGGATATTACCAAAAGGAATCCTGAGCTCACTGCAGCCTCAGACTCCTGGGCTAAGTGGTCCTCTTGCCTCAGCCTCTCGCATAGCCTGGTCTACAGGTGCACACCGCCATGCCCAGCTAGATTTGAACTCATGTTAATGACAGTAGCAGATTCGGAGGGTGACTAAAGGAAATTGCCTATTTAACAAAAACTTTTGACTAAGCAGGATTTGTATCCCCTGACTCTCGACTTTTGAACAGCAGGCAACAAAGTATTAAAAAATAAATGATGATGCTGATTCTGAAAAACAAAACAAAAAAACCTGGACACAGCTAAAATCAACCCACAAAAGCATCAGTTTCCTAGGGCTTGCAATTCAATGTGTGGTCCCTGGACCAGCAGCCTCTGCTAGAAATGTGAAATCTTGGGCCCTGCCCCCACCCCACTAATCATAACCCATATTTCAACAAGCGCCGAGTGCCTCATGCACACTTAAGTCAGAGGAGCACTGCTCGAGGGCACTGCCTGCCTCCGCCACATCCAGAGTTAGTATCTGGATGATTACCTGGAGCCACCACGATACTGCCAAAGAAAAACCGTGAAGGCCTTAGATGAAGACTTTTAATAAGGAAATTAAAAACAAAATGACATTTGGAGTTAAGTAAATTATACAAAAGGCACCATTTTCTTTGTTTTTTGGGATGGAGTCTCACTCTGTCGCCCAGTCTGGACTGTAATGGCGCGATCTCAGCTCACTGCAATCTCCGCCTCCCAGATTCAAGCGATCCTCCTGCCTCAGCCTCCTGAGTAGCTGGGATTATAGGCACCTACCATCATGCCTGGCTAATTTTTGTATTTTTGTAGAGACGGGCTATCACCATGTTGCCCAGGCTGGTCTTGAACTCCTGACCTCAGGTGATCCGCCCACCTTGGTCTCCCATAGTGCTGGGATTACAGGTGTGAACCACCACGCCTGGCCAAAAGGCACCATTTTTAAAGCAGTCTAGTTGACTACAGTACCACTAAGCTGCAAAAGAAATCTTCATAAATGCCTGTAATCAAAATGGATGCCCTCCATACATTCACATAACACTGCACCTGCAGAACGCAACTCTTTGCACTGGGTCTTTGAAGAACCTCCCAGAGGAGCAGCCCATAACGACACATGCCTTACATGTGATTCTACTTCAGGATTTTTATGACAAGATACTAGTGAGGAATTACTTTCAGTGAAAAAGAAAACCTGTTTCTGCCAATACAAACAGTTTATTAGATCATACTTCCTTACCATGTTACAAGATGCTTACTGAATAAATGATCTATGTCCATCACACTCCCTTCCCCCAAAAAAGAAGGTTGGAAATCTGGTGCCCACCACGAAGAAGGAAGTAACCAGAAGGAAGAAATCCGGTGGCCACAGGTGGAAGCAGCTACTAAAAAAGACCACGGTCCTGCAGTTCGCGTCTGCGCATCTGTCTAATCATCTCGGACGCTCCGTCAGGTTCAATCCCAACGAACACACGTTCACAAGAATGGACACACGGACACACATCCACTCAGTAACTGTAACACTTCCTGTTCCCAGGCTAAATCTTCCTCTATAACTAGAAAATCATTCCCCAAAGAAACAAACAAAAAACCCAAAATATAGTTTAGACCAGTTCACTGTTGCCCCAAAAACAACATAATGTCATTAAGCCGTCACGTCATGCTGATCAAAACAAATGATCTGCAACATGGCGAATGTAAAGAGATAGACCGGTTTATAACTATGGACAGGTCTGGCATCCTGGGCTTTCCATCTGCTCTTGAGCTCTGGAGGATGCCCCGTGCTGATTATTCACGGAGAAAAAGCATCCCTGATGTCGCCTTCCCACCCATAAAGGCCATGAGGACCAAGGTAAACAAGGGACAGCTGAGAGATTCCAAGGCCAGCACCCCTAGGTTTTAAATAACATAGGCAAACATTTCAAAGTGGCATCATGGGCTTGCAATTATGGAGAAAAATGTGCAGGAGAAACCCTCACCAAGGACCCCACAACACATAATAAAGAAACATCAACCACAACAAAGGAAGCCAGACTCACGTGAGAGGAATAGCGTTTGTTTTTGATTGTCTTCTGCTTTTCAGGGCCCGAAGTCTATCACCTTGTGTCACTCCATTGATTTCGTCGTCGTCACTGTACTGTGTAAGTAAAAAAACACTGAGCTAATGGTTTACATTGCACTTATTAATCCAGTAAAGCAGAGCAGCAATTTATCCACATAAGCACAGACAGTCCAAGTTTCTGCAAACTCTAAAATATTTTTCCCTTTCACAATCAAGCTACAGATCCCATTTTAAGACAGCCAAAGCTGACTTTCAGAGACAACCCAGCAGCACTCATTATAGAACGTATCGACAGTGAAGAGGGTTAATGGGCTTTCACGTTTGAAAACATTCTTTTTAAAATCTCACAGTGTACTTACTACCACTTAATGTAGTACTGCTGCCCCCTAAGCCCTTGATTCGTTAAAAGCTCCCCATTTGAGACTGATTGCTTTCCTAAATCGGCTGCTGTGAAACGGCAAAAAGGGGTGAGGGGCAGGGGTAGATCTGGCTAAAGAGCTCACTTCACAACCTTTATGCACCTGCCGAGTTACAGTTTTATGGACACACACAACCTTGTTTCCATTATTTTGGGTAAAAAGTGCCTAGAGAGGGTTATAAATATAAAAAACTGACAATCATCCAAGAGCTGCTTTATTATTTTACCTACAGATTTCTCCATGCCCTGACAAGGTTTCAACAGCAGTTAAAGCAGTAACAACATCTCAACAGAAACAGCTTCATTACCGGTTCGGGTTCTTGCTGGTCTTGATTCTCGACCCCATTTATGGAAATGTCATCAACGCCAGAGAGAAGTTTGGAGAAGGCTGCTCTGTGTTGTCCATTCTCCTGCCCCTTTAACTTCTGACGAAAATAGTCCCCTTCCAGCCAGAGGCTTGTTTGCTTCCTAGAGCATTTAAATAACATCAAAATAGAGCTTTCCAGAAAGATACATGAACAACTTCTTCCTACCAGACTATCTGTTGTTACTGGAAACTAAGGGAAATTCCAGTCCCCATCAGATTCCAACCCCACTTGTTCCCTTGGAACTACAGATGTACGCTACTACTTACATCACCAAAACTGCTGCTGAGGTCCAATCACCGAGCCAGGTCTGCAGATCCTGACCCACGCAATGGTCTCGGCTGCTGTCATCCTGTAATGCTTCATGATGTAGCATGCTATCAGAGTGCCTGTGCGGCCAAGGCCAGCTGGAAAAGAAAGAAGCACAGAAATGAAACTTGGGCTCATGTACTCCAGGATTTTGTTGGGCAGGTAGAATTTTTGTAAAAGGCTTCTCATGACTCTGCTTCTCTCAACAGCAGTTCTCAAGGCTGGTTATACTCTGGAATCACCTAGAGAAGTTTTTAAATACTGATGCCTGGTCTCATGCCCAGAATGTATTTATTTGTTTCATTTAATTATTTATTTTTGAGATAGAGTCTCGCTCAGTCGCCCAGCAGGCTGGCTGGAGAGAAATGATGCGATCTTGGCTCACTGCAACCTTCACCTCCCAGGCTCAAGCAATTCCTCTACCTCAACCTCCCAAATAGCTAGGATTACAGGCGTGTGCCACCACACCTGGCTAATGTCTGTATTTTCAGTAGAGACAGGGTTTCACCATGTTGGCCAGGCTGGTCTCAAACTCACCTCACCTCAGGTGATCCGCCCACCTTGGCCTCCTAAAATGCTGGGATTATAGGCTTGAGCCACCACGCCTGGCTTTACGCCCAGAATTTAGATTTAACTGGTGTGCAGCATAGCTTGGACAGAGAGATTCCTAAAATCTTCCAGATGATTCTACACGTAGTCGAGGTGGAGAATCACTTTCTAAGCAATCATTCTAGTAAGTGCAGTGTCTTCTGCCCTGGGCATTTTAGAAAAATGGTACCACCATCTTTGCAAAAACAAAGGCTTGCAATTTTGCACTTATTCCCACATCCAATTATATTTTCTAGTTTGTTATATTATATTTTCACTCAGATTTTTTTAAACCTCTATTGGTGCTGGCCTGTCTTATCTACACTATTATCATTACCTCCAGTGATGGTTAATTTTATGTGTCAATCCGGAATGAATCTTTGGAGATTAACATTTAAGTTGGTGAGCTTTCAGTAAGCACAGTTCCCTCCATAATGTGGATGGGCCCCATCCAATCACCTGAAAACCTGGGCAGAACAAAAACACTGACTTTCCTGAGCAAGAGACTGCCTTTGGCTTTCATCTGCCCCCATCAGCTCTCCTGTGTTTCCAGGCTGCTGGCCCACACTGCATATTTGGACTCACCAGAATCTATACTTGCATAAGCCAATTCCTTTTAATAAATCTCCTACAAAAAAAAAAAAAAAAAAAAATCCTACTGGCTTTGTTTTTCTGGAGAACCCTAAATAAAACAGATTTGGATTATGAGGTGGGTGTCACTGTAACAACTAAATAGAAATGGAGAAGTGGCTTTGTGGATGACAACCTTGGATATTTAGCAGAGGAGATTTATAAGGAAAGTGTTGAAGATACAACCTGATTTCTCTTTAACTGGTTACAGTAAAATGCAAAAGGAAAAAAAGGCAAATTAAAGAAGAAATTGTTAAGCAACAGGGAATCAGGAACTAGAGTCAGAAAATTCTCAGGCTATCCATATTGCAAAAAATAAGAGTGTTACAGAGAGAAAAGTCAAGGGTGTGGCTGAACACTCCTCCTCTAAAGAGATTCCCTAGACTTAATCAGCCGTCTCAGCAGAAGCAAGGAAGAGAGATGGGATTATACCAGTAGAGACACTGGCAACTTGCGGTAAAGGGGATGGACATGGAATAAAATAAAGTAAGGCTTTTGGACTTCTGAAAGCAGAGCTACCTGGATGCAAACATTCTTTGTTCTTCAAGAAAAGGAAGGATGGCCGGGCACGGTGGCTCAAGCCTGTAATCCCAGCACTTTGGGAGGCTGAGACGGGCGGATCACGAGGTCAGGAGATCGAGACCATCCTGGCTAACACGGTGAAACCCTGTCTCTACCAAAAAATAAAAAAAAAAACTAGCTGGGCGAGGTGGCGGCGCCTATAGTCCCAGCTACTCGGGAGGCTGAGGCAGGAGAATGGCGTGAACCCGGGAGGCGGAGCTTGCAGTGAGCTGAGATCCGGCCACTGCACTCCAGCCCGGGCGACAGAGCAAGACTCCATCTCAAAAAAAAAAAAAAAGGAAGGATGATCCCAAGGGCAATTTAGAGACCCCCCAGTGCTGCCACTGCCACCAAGACACAGAGTATATAAGCTCAGGGCAAGCCTGTCTACTCCTTGATTTCACAGGGTAGGGCCACCTCTGACAGTTACAGCGAACCCAGCTGCCTCTGACCACAGCCCTCAGGGGCAAAGTCACCACCCTAGAGGGCGAAGAGGGCGTGGAGGGCACAGCGTGGAGCCAAAGAGGATGATCCTCTAGCCGTAAGATGTAATGGGATTTGCCTGGCTAGGTTTTGGACTTGTTTAGAAGCACTTTCTTCTGGTTTCTCCCTTTTGGAACGGGAAAGTCTGTCCTGCGCCTATACCATCACAGCTGGGAGGAATTATGTCTCAGGATGGATCATACCTCAAGTCTCCCCTATACTTGAGTTGAATGCTATTTAGATGAGACTCTGAACTTGGAGTTGATGCCAGAATGAGGTGAGATGTTCAGAGCTGTTGAGATGGGGGTGAATGTATTTTTGAACTGAAGGGACATAAATCTGAGGGGGTCAGAGAGCAGAATATAATGAAGTAAATTGTGTCTCCCCTAATCTTAATCTGTATGTTGTTCTAACTCCCAGTACAACTCTATTTGGAGATAAGGCCTTTATGGAAGTAAATAAGGTCACAGAGTGGGGCCCTAATCCAATAGGACTGGGGTACTCCTAAGAAAAGAAAGAGATGAGCCGGGCGCGGTGGCTCACGCCTGTAATCCCAGCACTTGGGGAGGCCGAGACGGGCGGATCACGAGGTCAGGAGATCGAGACCATCCTGGCTAACATGGTGAAGCCCCGTCTCTACTAAAAAATACAAAAAACTAGCCGGGCGAGGTGGCGGGCGCCTGTAGTCCCAGCTACTCAGGAGGCTGAGGCAGGAGAAAGGCCTGAACCCGGGAGGCGGAGCTTGCCGTGAGCCGAGATCGCACCACTGCACTCCAGCCTGGGCGACAGAGGGAGACTCTGCCTCAAAAAAAAAAAAAAAGAAAAGAAACAAGACAGCAGGAGTTAAGTGCAAGCAGAGGACAGACCATGAGAAGACTCAGAGACGACAGCCATCTGCAAGCGGAAGAGAGAGGCCTTCCCAGAAAACATCCCTGCCGGTGCCTTGACCTTGGACTTCCAGCCCCCAGAACTGTGAGAGAATTAACTGCTGGCGGTTAAGCCACCCAGCCGGTGATATGCCCCAGCAGACTAATACCTCTTGATGACTCTCAATCTTCACGGCACAGCCCAGTTTTCATACTGTCATCACTTTTCCTCCCTAAACAAAGATGCAATCATCCAAGAGCCTCTCTAGGCTTTTAATTGGTCATCATTCTATTTCAGGGTATCTCAACCTCAGCAGTACTGACATTTGAGGCTGGACAATTATTTACAGTGAGGGCTGTCCTGTACACTGTAGGATGTTTAGCAGCATCCCTGATCTCTACCTACCAGATGCCAGTAGTACCCAACCCTCAAAAAAGGTCACCGCACATTGTCAAATGTCGGGTGTGTGATGGGGTTGGGATGCAAAAGGACCCTGGTGAAGAATAACTTCAACTGGTTTTTATAATTAAAAAATGAAATAAGCAATGCTGGATTTTGTTTTAATTATGTTTAAAAATTGGAGTAAAATATACATAACATAAAATTTACCGTTTTTCTTCATGTATCATTTTCCTGATTTTATTTAGTTGTCTGAATTATCTTTTAGCTCACTGAACATGTTTAAGACAGTTATTTTAAATTCTGTATCGGTTAATTCAGAAACTTACATTTCCTTACTGTCAGTTTCTGACTATCACTTTAACCACTTTTTATGTGTCCAGTTCAGCAGCATTAAGTGCATTCACACTGTTGTACAAACATTACCACCATCCATCTTCAGAACATATTTCATCTTGCAAAACGGAAACTCAGGACCCATCAAACAGTAACTACCAATCCCTGCCTCCCCTCAGGCCCTGGCAACCACCATTCTACTTTCTCTTACCCCGCGTATCACATACAAGTGGATTCATACAGTATCTGTCCTTTTCTGACTAGCAGACCTAAGTTGGCCTATTATCTTTAAGGTTCGGCCATGTTGCAGTACATGTGCCAGAATTTTCTTCATTTCTATGGATGCAAAATATTCTGCTGTATGACATAGCACATTTTCTTTAGCCATTTCTTTAGCCTTCCTCTGATGGAAACCTGGATTGCTTCCACCTTTTGGCTATTAAGAGTAATGCTGCTGGCTGGGTGTGGTGGCTCACACCTGTAATCCCAGAACTTTGGGAGGCTGAGGCGGGCGGACTACTTGAGGTCAGGAGTTTGAGACCAGCCTGGCCAACATGGTGAAACCCTGTCTCTACTAAAAATACAAAAACTAGTTGGATGTGGTGGCGTGTGCCTGTCATCCTAGCTACTGTGGAGGCTGAGGCAGGAGAATCACTTGAACCCAGGAGGCGGAGGCTGCAGTGAGCCGAGATTGCACCATTGCTCTCCAGCCTGGAAAACAAGAGTGAAAATCCATCTCAAAAAAAAAAAAGGAAGAAGAAAGAAAAGAAGAAGAAGAGGAGGAGGAAGGAGGAGAGAAGGAGGAGAAGGAGGAGAGGAGAGGAGAGGAGGAGAAGGAGGAGAAGGAGGAGGAGGAGGAGAGAAGGAGGAGGAGGAGAGAGAAGGAGGAGGAGGAGGAGGAGAAGGAGGAGGAGGAGGAGGAGAAGGAGGAGGAGGAGGAGAAGGAGGAGGAGAGAAGGAGAGAAGGAGGAGGAGAAGGAGGAGAAGGAGGAGAGAAGGAGGAGGAGAAGGAGGAGAGAGGAGGAGGAGGAGGAGGAGAAGGAGGAGGAGAAGAAGGAGAAGGAAGAAGAGGAGAAGGAGAGAGAAGGAGGAGGAGAGGAGGAGGAGAGAAGGAGGAGGAGAAGGAGGAGAAGGAGGAGAAGAGAGGAGAGGAGAGAAGGAGGCGGAGAAGGAGGAGAGGAGGAGAGGAGAGGAGGAGAGGAGGAGGAGGAGGAGAAGAAGAAGGAGAAGGGGAGAAGGAGGAGGAGAAGGAGGAGGAGGAGAAGGAGGAGGAGGAGGAGAAGGAGGAGGAGGAGGAGAAGAAGAGGAGGAGGAGGAGAAAGGAGGAGAAGGAGGAGAAGGAGAAGGAGGAGAAGGAGGAGAAGAAGAAGGAGGAGAGAAGGAGGAGAAGGAGGAGAAGGAGGAGAAGAAGAAGGAGAGGAGGAGGAGCAGGAGGAGAAGAAGAAGGAGGAGAAGAAGAGGAGAAGAGAGAAGGAGGAGAAGAAGAAGGAGGAGAAGGAGGGAAGGAGAAGGAGGAGAGAAGAAGAAGGAGGAGAAGGAGGAGAAGGAGGAGAAGGAGGAGGAGAAGGAGGAGGAGGAGAGAAGGAGGAGAGAAGGAGGAGAAGGAGGAGAAGGAGGAGGAGAAGGAGGAGGAGAAGGAGGAGGAGAAGGAGGAGAAGAAGGAGGAGAAGGAGGAGAAGGAGGGAGAAGGAGGAGGAGAAGGAGGAGGAGAAGGAGGAGGAGAAGGAGGAG
Organism: Rhinopithecus roxellana; assembly: GCF_007565055.1. Taxonomy (NCBI): domain Eukaryota; kingdom Metazoa; phylum Chordata; class Mammalia; order Primates; family Cercopithecidae; genus Rhinopithecus; species Rhinopithecus roxellana. The sequence continues at coordinate 27,571 of NW_022143665.1, forward strand.
AAGAAGAAGGAGAAGGAGGAGAAGGAGGAGAAGGAGGAGAAGGAGGAGAAGGAGGAGGAGAAGGAGGAGGAGAAGGAGGAGGAGAGAAGAAGAAGAAAAGGAGGAGGAGGAGGAGAAGAAGAAGAAGAGGAGGAGGAGGAGGAGAAAGAAGGAGAGAAAGAAGGAGAAGGAGAAGGAGAAGAAGAGAAAGAACTGTGTTATAAAACGGGTGTAAAAATATGTTCCCATCCCTGCTGTCAATTGTTTCTGGGCATATAACCACCTACTACTGAATGACATTAATTTTTTCAGGAACTGCCACACCATTTTCCATAGCAGCTGTATTGTTTATATTCCCACTAGCAGTACACAAGGCTTCTAATTTCTCTATATCTTCACCAACACTTGTAATTTTCTGGTGGTGATGTTTTTGTTCTTTTAGATCACAGCCATCCCAATGGGTGTAAAGTGGTATCTCACTGTGGTTGTGATTTGACTTCCCTACAAGTCAAAAATGCTAAGAATTTTGCATGTGCTTACTGGTCATTTTATACCTTTGGAGAAATGTGTGTTCAAATCCTTTCCCGTTTATGAACTGGGTTTTGTTGCAGTTTTAGGAGTTTTCTCTGTATCTTCTGGATGTAATCCCTTAGCAGATGTGATTTGCAAATATTTTCTCCAATCCATGGGTTACCTTGTTACTACTCTGCTGATAGTACACTTTGGTGCACAAAAGTTTTAAAATTTATATAGCCCAATTTGTCTGTTCTTTTACTGTCATTGCCTTTGGTGTCATATTACTGCCAAATCTAATGTCATGAAGTTTTCGCCCTCTTTTTTCTCTAAGACTTTTATAGTTTTAGGTCCTATATTTAGGTCCTTGATCCACTTTGAGTTAATTTTTGTATATGGTGTTACGTGAGGGTCCAATTTCATTCTTTTACATGTGGATATCAGGTTTCGCCAGCACCATTTATTGAAAAGACTGTCCTTTCTCCACTGAGTGGTGTCTGTATCCTTCTTGAATGTCATTTGACCACATACACAAGGATTTATTTCTGAGCTCTCTATTCTAGCTCACTGGTCTTTATATCTGTCTTTATGCCAGTACCACACCATCTTGATTGATATAGCTTTGTACCAAGCTTTTTTTTTTTTTTTTGAGACAGGGTCTCACTATGTCGCCCAGGCTGGAGTGCACAATCATGGCTCACTGCAGCCTCAACCTCCCAGGTTCAAGGGATCCTCCCATCTCAGCTTCCTGAGTAGCTGGGACTACAGGGTACACACCACCATGCCCAGTTAATTTTTGTATTTTTAGTAGAGATAGGGTTTTGCCATGTTGTCCAGGGTGGTCTTAAAACTCCTGGGCTCAAGCAATCCTTCTGCCTCAGCCTCCCCAAGTACTGGGATTACAGGTGTTAAGCTACCATGCCCAACCTGTATGATGAAGTTTTGAAACCAGAAAGTGAGTCCTCCAACCTTTTTATTCCTTTTCAAGATTGTTTTGGCCATTTGCCATCTCTTGAGATTCCCAAATGAATTTCAGAATCATTTTTCTATTTTTGTAAGCAATGTTGGAGTTTTGACAGGCTTGCATTGAATCTGTCTATCTCTTTGGGCAATACTGACATGTTAACAATATTAAGTCACCCAGTGGACAAATATGATGTTATTACATTTAATTATATCTTCTTTAATTTTTCTCAAAAATGTTTTAAACAAATCTTTCATTTCCTTGGTTAATTCCCCACTATTTGATTCTTCTTGACGCTATTACAAATGAAACTGTACTCTTAGTTTCTTTTTTAGATTTTTATTGTCAGGGCTTATATGCTGCCACTTCTTTGCTGAACTCATTTATTAGTTCTAGCGGGGCTTGGTGGGGTGTGTGTGTGTAATCTTGAGGGTTTTTTCCTTTTTTTTTTTTTTTTTTTTTTTTTTTGGAGACAGAGTCTTGCTCTGTCCCCAGGCTGGAGTGCAGTGGCATGATCTTGGTTCACTGCAACCTCCATCTCCCAGATTCAAGCAATTCTCCTGCCTTAGCCTCCAAAGTAGCTGGGACTACAGGCACATGCACCTCGCCCGGCTTTTTTTTTTTTTTTTTTGTATTTTAGTGGAGGCGGGGTTTCACTGTGTTGTCCAGGCTGGTCTTGAACTCCTGAGCTCAGGCAATCCACCAGCCTTGGCCTCCCAAAGTGCTAGGATTACAGCCATGAGCCACTGCACCTGGCCCAGGGTTTTCTTT
>NW_022143666.1:0-1776 GCF_007565055.1 Rhinopithecus roxellana
TATTTACACCTCTATCTATTATACCTATTATGTCTGTATTTTATGCCTATATCTATTATATCACTATATCTATATTTTATACCTATATCTATTATATCTATGTTTGATACCTATATCCATTATATCTACTATATCTGTATTTATACATATATCTATCATATCTTTATGTCTATATTTTATGCCTATATCTATTATATCTATCATATCTACATTTTATACTTATATCTATTATAACCGTGTTTTATACCTATATCCATGATATTTATATTTTTACCTGTATCTATTATATCTATTATATTTATATTTTATAATTATATCTATATATATCTATATTTATACCTATATACTATATGTATTGTCTATATTTTATACCTGTATCTATTATGTCTATTTTTTATACATATATTCTATTATATCTTATATCTTATTTTATACCTATATCTAATATATCTATATTTTGTACCTGTATCCATTATATCTTTTATGTCTATATTTATGTCTATATCTATTATATATATTATGTCTATATTTTATCCCTATGTCAATTATATCTATATGTCTATAATTATACCCATATCTATTATATCTATTATATTATATTTTATAATTATATCTATTATATCCATATTTTATACCTATATCTATTATATCTATATTTTATATCTGTATCTATTATATTATATTTTATACGTATTTCTATTATATCTATTATGTCTGTATTTTATACCTATGTCTTTGATATCTATTCTGTCAATATTTTTTACTTAATCTATCTATATCTATTATGTCTGTATTTAAAAACTATACCTATTGTGTCTATATTTTATACCTATATCTATTATAACTATTATCTCTATATTGTATAACTCTATCTGTTGTATCTATTCTGTCTATATTTATACTCTATCTATTATATCTATATTTTATATATATTTATTATGTCTATTGTGTCTATATTTTTACCTATATCTCTTATGTCTATATTTATACCCTATATTATATCTATTATGTCTTGTTTTATACCTATAACTATTATATCTCTTACATCTATATTTTATAACTATATCTATTATATCCAATTATCATATTTTATACCTGTGTCTATTACGTCTATATTTATACCTATATCTATTATATCTATTATGTCTATAATTTATACCTATATCTTTATATATATTATGTCTTTTTTATACTTATATCTCTTAGGTCTATATTTTATACTATGTCCATTATAACTATTATGTCTATATTTTAGAACTATAACTGTTATATATATTCTGTCTATATTATACCTATATCTATTATGTCTACATTCATACTTATATCTATTATATCTATTATGTCTATATTTTATACCTATATCTTATATCTGTATGTCTATATTTTATACCTATATCCATTATATCTATTATGTTCATGTTTTTACGATCTACTATATCTATTATGTCTATATTTATACCTCTATCTATTATATCTATTATATCTATATTAATAACCTATATCTATTATTTCTATATTTTATACGTATATCAATTATATCTATTTATCTATATTTTTTGCCTATATCTATTATATCCATATTTTATACCTGCATCTATTATGTCTATTATGTCTATATTTATACCTATATCAATTAATCGATATTTTATAGGTATATGTATTATATCTATATTTTATTCCTATATCTATTATATTTATTATGTCTATATATACCTATATCTATTATAACTGATGTTCTATATTTTATACCTATATCTATATTTATCTATATTTTAT
>NW_022143667.1:0-10647 GCF_007565055.1 Rhinopithecus roxellana
AGGAAGGAGGAAAGAAGGAAGGAAGGAAGGAAAGAAAGAAAGAAGAAAGAAGAAAGAGAAAGAAGAAAGAAAGAAAGAAGAAAGAAAGAAAGAAGAAAAAAGAAAGAAAGAAAAAAGAAAGAAGAAAGAAAGAAAGAAGAAAGAAAGAAAGAAAGAAAGAAAGAAAGAAAGACATTCAGAAACTGAGACATGCAGAATTTAACCTGTTCACAGGCAACCAAAGTGTGAGAGCCAGGACTTGAATAAGACTGACGTTATGTCAAGTGACATAAGCCACTCACAAATAACAAACGTGGCACGATTCCATTTATATGCAGTATTTTAAATAGCCTGACTCACAGAAGCAGAGTGGAAAATGGTGGCCACCAGGATCTAGGAAGAGGGATGGGAGTTGCTTCTCCTGGAATATGCAGCTTCCTTTTTGCGGTGAATCATTCTGGAGACTGGTTGCAACATCACGCCTTCTCCTTCTTCTTGGGGCATTTATAATCTTGTCAACGCTAAATTCAGCTCCAGTGTCTTCCCTGGTCGTATTCCAAGGTGGGTTATAAATTTGGATGGATAGACAGATAAATGGATGGATGGATGGATGGACAGGTGGATGGATGAACAGGTGGGTAGATGAATGAATGAAAACCATTCTATATTTACAGACAAGTGCCAAGCCAGGTGAAATTTTCCCAGCTACTCAGGAGGCTGAGGCAAGAGAATCGTTTGAACCCAGGAGGCAGAGGTTGCAGTGAGCCAAGATTACAGTATTGCACTCCAGCCCGGGTGACAGTGTGAGACTCCATCTCAAAAAATATATATATTGTAAGAGCCACTTACATAATTTTAAATATTCTAGTAGCCATAATTTAAAAGGTATAGAGAAATAGTTGAAATTGATTTTGAAGTGTTTTATTTAATGCAATATATTCAAACTAATATTGAGCAAGTAATCAACATAAAAATCATTAATTCACTGTTGTATGTCTTTTTCCTTCTAAATCTTCAAAACCCCCACATATATTTTCCACTTACAGAACATCTCAATTTAGACTGAACCCTTTCGGTGCTCAATGGTGCCAAGTGACTAGTGGCAGTCATGTTGAACAGTGCAGTTTTAGATCCCCCTTCCAACATTCCCAGAGGCCTATTTAGGTGCTTCTCCTTTGCCCTTTATTCAAGAAGTAATTTACTCGAAGCTGCAGGACACATTTCTGTCCTATTCTCCATCATGCTTTCATGTGTTAGGTTTGGGCTGATGAAGGTGTGAAATGTAATTTCTACCTGGCATATTTGCATTTGAATGGAGGCCAGAAAACCTTTATGGCCCCCAACAATACACGTTAAATATGGGAGATTTCAGCCATTGTAGCAGATGGTGACTAAGGTCTCTTGAATAGCACTATTTGAGTTGGGAGAAGTAAAAAAGCAACATCTACTAAGAGGTCTAAAACGACCCTGACCTACTCAGGGCACCACTGAGGCAGAAAGCATCACCCTAGCAAGTGCCCAGAAGAACAGATTCCCAGCACAGCCCAGATCCTGGCTCCTTCCCAACATCCACCTTCTCTAGTCCAGCTGCAGTGATTACTTGTCAACCCAGAACAAGGAGATTTGAAATGCCGTCGATAGCCTTGCCTCTTTCTAATTTTTAAAATAATATTATTTATAGGTGTGTAAGGAGCCCTGGCTATTTAAAACAGAGTAAAACATAAAATGTGTGAAGCTGAGAGCCCTGTCCCACTTGTTGACTTATGCTGATTGGGGTTGGCCAAGGGCCATTTGTACCACTGGGCAGCAGCCAGCCGGTGATGCGGGCAGCAGCCAGCCGGTGATGCATGCAGAGCCATGTCGGGGGCACAGCTGAGGGTTAGAGTGGAGGATGGAATTTCACCCTGGAAGAAGGAAGTGATAAATAACAGATAAATAACAGTCTGGAGAGATAGAGAAAACAGGAACTAATCAGGAATGGTGATTTCCATTCCTTGTGAAATCTTACTATTTTTCCTCTTTCCTAAGTATTGAACAAATTTTTCTTGTCTTAACTTTTTTGTTTTCAATATAGTCACCACCATAAAATAAAAATTCTTCTTTGTTTTTCTTCCATTTGTCTTTTTCTATTTGGCTTATATCAAGTTTTGCTGGAATCTATAGAGATTCTTCCAGGTACTCTATTTTTTCTCAAATTCTATATGTCTCATTGTGATGGTTACTTTTATGTGTCAACTTAGCTAGGCCATCATAACCAAATATTTTGTCAACACTTGACTACATGTCACAATGAAGAGATGTTTTACACAAGAGTAACCTTTAAATAAGTATATCTGAGTAAAATTGATTAACTTTTGCAATTTAGGTGGGCCTCATTCAATCAGTTGAAGGCCTTAAGAGAAAAGACGAGGTTCTAGAAGAAGAGGGAATTTTGTCAGTAGATGGCCTTCAGAGACTTCAGAATGCAGCATCACCTCTTCCCTGGGTCTCCAGCCTGCTGGTTTACCCTGAGCGTTTTGGACCTGCTAATCCTTGTAACTAGTGAAGTAATTCCTTAAAGTTTATTTTCTCTTCTTTTTTTTCTCTCACTCTCTCTTTCTTTCTCTCTTTCTCCCTCCCAACCTGTTGGAGTTCAATCAAGCTTGTGGGAAAAATATTAGTCATAATAGCCACAAACCCTCTTGAAAGGCCTAAGAGTTCGCATAACTTTGGTAATAGATACAGTTAAAGGCAACCTGATCTTCACCTTTAGTTAAATAAGAGTAGTAACAAAGGAATGTGGAAATGATCTAGCTAACTTGTTTACTCATGTGGTCTTAAAACTAACCTTTAATGTACCAAACATGCTTAATTTAATTCTGTTCGGGAAGTCCACAATGTCAATTGTCCTCTAGTGGTGTTAACTCAAGCCTTTGTCAATTAATCTTTACCTAGTAAAAGCGAGTCTCACTAGTTGGTCAGGGCCACAGGCGCAGCTGTTTACAGTACTCTCCAGGGAGTCTGTAAGCAGCTCAAACACACTCAACTGGACTGGTAAAACAGAACATCTATGTGTCAGTGTACTTTATTCATTCGTGGCTGGGTCAGGGGTCTACAAGGGACAGACCCTCTCACAGCTAGTGCCCCCGTGTAAGAATGCTACCCACACCAACCCCCACATACTCCTACTAGTTCTTTCTTGGGAACTGTGACTAATACACTTGTCTTGCAGGGGTCAGAACAAACACCCCTTTCCTGCCCTCCCCCAGCGTCACCACAGCACTGATCTAGGGCTGGAATCTGCCCCTCCTGAACAAGAGCCCAACTGAGTTCAAGGTGGGTGAGAGTGAGTGCTGTGCCTGCTCATTGACTCCAGTTCTCTCTGCTTGCTGTGGTGTGGTGGTACACACTTGTAGTCCCAGCCACTCAGGTGACTGAGGTGGGAAGATTGCTTGAGCCTGGAAGGTCAAGGCTGCAGCGAACTAAGATTGCACCACTGCACTCCAGCCTGGGTGACAGAGCAAGACCCTATGTCAACAAAGAGAAAACAAATTGTACCTGCTTTGACTTGGATTCATTATTTATTTTTGGCTATTTTATTAATTTATTGATTGTATTCATGTCCCTCTTTCTTGCCTCCTCCCTAAAAGGGCTTGGGGAAACTTACTATAGCACTTATAATACAGTTGATAGAAACAGAAAAATGAAGAAAATCTCAGCACCATGGAAAAGAGGAGGGAGCGTTATCACCCTTCTGCCTGGGAGGACATCTCCGCTTTACCAGATGCCAGTGTCTCTGAGCTTCCTAAGTGTTCACAAGCACCCCAGGATCCGTGCACAGTGTCCACCTAGTGGGAGCTCCAGAGGAGGTATCTGGGGGTTTCAGAGGTTTCTGACCTGGATTCCTCCTCTCTTTCCCCAAAATAAGTAGGAAAGATGAATTACAGCAATGCCTGCTGAAGCAGAATGAAATCATGGATATGATCAGGACTTCATATGGCTTCAGCACAATCACAACTTACAGCTGATTTTGGTAAATTTTCAGAAATAATGAGACCAGTAACTGTGACCAGTAGTATGCTTCCAATGGCAGTCAGCATAATGCTCGGGGCTGGCTGGTGAGGGCAAGTGAGCCTCCCTTCACTGCATGGGCTTGAGGGTAGAGTCCCACACTCACAGTGTCTGACTGTAGCACTGAGTTGGCCCGCCTGTCTCACTCCCTGCGAGATTGCTAGACCAACCAGGCCAGCCGGGGCCATCTTCCTTCCCCTGTGCCCCATGAATCTCACTAAAGAGGAAAGACCGGCTGGTTTCCCACGGGAGGCTTCCCTGAGGGCCAGGGAGCTCTTCACCTCCTCCCTTTACTGCATGAGGAGCAGTGCTCACTGTTTTCCTACTGAGGGCTTCCTGCAGTGGAAACAGCAGGGGGCTGCCAATCAAGAGACCTGCGTTCTGGTGTCTCCCTCGGTAAAATCCAAGGTCCCCTCATTGATTAAATGAGGAGTTGGAACTCATTGACCCCAAGGCCTCCTTTAGTTCTGACATTCAATGAGTTGAGGACAAGACCCTCTTCTGGAAGCAGGTGGGGTTTATCTATATAAATAAATCGATTAACATCCCTGTGACCGGCATTCTTCCTCCTATGCTTCATCATCCAACATAAGCTTCTACTTAGTTCTCCATGTCCTTTCTTGAGAAGCAGCCTGGGCTTTTCTGTTCTGGCCACACCGTGACTGTGGGAAGAGATGCCCACGTCACCCAGAATTCAATAGGCTGAAGCCCCAGGGAGACTGGACCATCTGCTCCCATCCCTTCCAGCAGGATCCACCTTTCCACCGCACTTAAGAGTCTCCAGTTTCTCTGTCCAAGAATGACCCATTGGAATTTCTCCTCCTGGTATTTTTGGTACAGATGCAGTTAATTATCAGCCCTTGAAGCTCCACATCAGAGCCCTAGAGAAGGGGCAGGCAATGGTGACCCATGCCCAGTGGGAACATTCCTTGGGCGCTGCAGTCAGACAGCTCCGTGGAAGCTGAAAGACTGACCCTCTGAAGAAATGGCATCTATTGTTCGCACCCTGGAGAGCACATGGTGCCCCGTGTGACCCCTGGAGCCCTGTATTTATTTTGAAGGGGATAGATAAACAGGAAGACAGTGTTTGTGAGCTCAGAAATGTCTAGCAGGAACCTGACCATATTATCCTGAGACCAAGACCCAAGGAGCCTCTGCTCCTGGCCCTCTGCTCACCAGGGACTTTGGTGGGTACTGGCTTTACTGGGTCTCCTGTGAGTGCAGGGGTTTGCTCAGCACCCAGCAGTCCTGGGTGGAAAGGCAGGAGGGATTGTCAGTATCCTGGACAGTGAGAACCACAGGGGAGAGCAGGAAATGAAGGTGAGGAGCACTTGCAGTCGGCAGCAGCACATGTAGTGACACCTAGGTCCTTGGGAGGTCCCTGAACCTCGGAGCCCAGGCTTCTATATAAGGGAGTCAATAACACCCGTCTCAGGTGTCTGGGGGCCTGTGCACAAGTCTGCAATGGTGAGTGCTGTGCCATGTATCCTGTGATGGTCCCACAGTACTAATTAGACAAATGGTGATTAGCACACTGAGTCCAGACCAGGGCAGCCAAATGGAGACAGGAGAGACCAGGAGCCTGGTGAGGAGGGAACAGGTGTCAGAATAGACTACCAACCCAGACCCCTGTTTGTGAGACTCAAATGGGATGAAGGAGTATGTGAGGGTTTCTGAGTAACCAAACAAGTGAGGGCACACGGTTCCCTAGGAGACACAACTGTGACATGCAGACTCTCACTGCCACAGGAAGTGTTGGGCAAGACACCAGGGAGAACTTCCACACCAAGAGGATTGACAGGAGCACCCACATAGTGAAGCATGTGCTTGGATTAAAAGTCCCCCCGCTCCTATCCACTGTCATGTTTAATAGTCCAAACTGAGTGGTGGAAAGACAGAAAACAGGGTGTCTTGGGCAAGAGGGACCACTGGGCTCAGCCGCATCTCTCAGGAGGCCAAATGTTTCCTCACTGGGTACTGATCAGCATCCCAGTGGCACCTGCCTCTCCAGCACCCCCACACATTGGAACCAGGAGATCACAGACTTTTCTGCTCCTCTGAGGCAGCAGAGAGCCCACCAGGCTCAAAGCTTCCCGTCAACAACAGGCATCTCAGAGGGTGAGAAGCGAGAAGGGCTCGGTGCACAGATACATGAAAAATGGGAGAGGGAGTCACACCCCAGAGGCAGTGGGACAGCTGCCTTTGGAGCAGTGGGCTCAGTCCTAAACTCTGTTTTAAAACACTACTGAGACAGATAACTGAGGTTGGATGTGGGCAGATGCTTATGATAATTGGAAGTTGTCTCTCATACTGGCAAGATCAGCAGCCACGTGGGCAGGAGACCAACTGTGCTCCATCTGCTGGGAGAGGAGCGAGAGAATAGCCCTGAAAAGCAGTGCAAAGGACTGGAGCTAGCCAAGGGTGAGTTTTCACCGGTGGGTGGGCTGGGGAGGGGAAGCAGGTGTGTCACCAGCTCGTGCCCTCAAGTCTTCCTATGTGACCTGCTAGGAGGTGACAAGTCCACCAAGTTTCCACAACATGCAGGAATTTCTGGGACTGCTCCTTTTAATCCCTGCAAGAGTTTGAGAGACTCATGACTGCTACCCCTGTGAAAGACGGTCCAGGTCTGTACCCCTGCCTCTGAGAAGCCCCAGGTCGCCAGACTGTTGCTGAGAAAAGGTGCAGGGCTAGGGTAAGAATGAATCAAAGAGACCAAACTGGAGCAATACTGAAGCTGCCTCTGTCTGCCTCCAGAACTCAGGGGCCAGGATGTGCAGGACGGTTCCAGATCCAGACCCCCTCCCAGCCTGGGGCCCAGCCCTCGCAGGATCCCGCCTCAGGGGTAGAGCTGAGGGAGGCATGGGCCCCTTCTCCTTGCCCACTGGGAGGCACAGGGGTAAGGGAGCCCCAGTCCTTACCCTACCTGTGGCCCTCCCATAGAAGCCTGAGTTGATCCACGTGAAACCAACGCTGGGCACAATGCATGCTCAGCGAGGGCTGCCTGGATTCCCGATTTAAGCTCCAGGCTCTAACAGTGCTCCTGTGCCTCTCTCTGCCTGAAATGTCTGCCCCCAGAATAGGCCAGACATGCCTGCAGGCTCAATGTGGTCCTGGTTTCAAATTTCAATTCTGCCACATCTGCCGCTTGGTTATTGCTAAGACTTAGTTTCTTCTTGCTGCAAAATGAGAATATTAATGAAAGCTTCCAGGGCGGCGATAGTGCTGCTGACATCGAACAGACAAACCTATAAACAAACAAACAAACCAGAAGTATGTTTCAGCAGTCAGCACAGCGCCTGGGAAACACGTGGTAAACGGCAGCGGTAAGTTTGCTGCAAACAGCACCGGAGCCAGCGCGGGCGCCGCCTCCAGGATTTCTCTCTGGGCCGCGGGTCCCTTCTCGCCTGTGTGCCGCGAGCGCCCTCTAGCGCCGGCCCCGTGAGTTGCAAGGAGAGACCCTGAATCCTCAGCCCGGCAACGTTACAGGTGCAGTCCTGTCACTTAACGGCAGGGACACATTCTGAGAAACGTGTCGGAGGTGATTTCACAGTTGTGTGAACAACGTGGAGTGCACTTCCACACACCCAGATGGCACAGCCTACCGCACACTAGGCTGTAGGGTCGAGCCTGTCACTCCTGGGTGGCACACCTGTGCAGCACACGACAGTACTGAATACTGTAGGCAACTGTAACATTATGGTAACTATTTATGGATCTGAACTTATCTAAGCATTGCAAAGGTAAAGTGCACCTCAGTGGACTTACCCAAGCATTACAATCTTGTGGGACCACCATCATATATGTGGTCTGACATTGATTGAAACATTGTTCTATGGTACATGACTGCATACTGGGCAATAAATTTACTAATTTTTATTATATAAATCTCAAAAAGATAAATGTTTTTAAAGTTTGTCTGTATTTCTAGGCTTTATACAAAACAGGCAAAACAGGAAGTAACTTTGCTCTAAGGCTCAGGAATGGGTGGGTTTCTGTGTCGCAGCGGAACTCACACGGGAGACACACTGTGGTTTCATCACTAAGGCTAATCACAGTATGAAGCTTACTTTACCTCTATTTGTAGCACATTGTTTGGAAATGCTTCGTTGTCTTTAGTAGGTTCATGGAACTAGAAACTAAAGATGCTCACCCAGCACAGAAAGTAACAACTAGTAGAACTTGTTTTCTGACAGATGCAAATTGAATTTGCATAACCAAATTCCTCTTTTCTCCTCTCCCTCAAGGCCGAACATTTGTTCCAGGGACATCACCACTGACCATGCAGAGTGTCTCCTGTAATAAACTGGATAGTGGCCCCAAGAATGTCCAGCAGATCCACTTATCCAAGATTTTACTTTCTGCAGTTTCAGTTATGCTGGGTCAACTACAGTCTCCAATTATCTAACGAATATTTCTGGAAAAAATAATTCATAAGTTTTAAATTTTGTTCAGACTAGCATGATAAAATCTTGACTCCTCTTGCCTAGTACATGAATCATCCTTCTGTCCAGCGTCTCAATGGTGAATACACTACCTGCCTTCCAGCCGTGCAGTAGTTGTCCAGGATAAGGGTTGAGGGTCAGGGTTAAGGGTCAGGGTAAGGGTTTTAGGGTCAGGGTCAGGGTTTTTAGGGTGAGGGTCAGGGTCAGGGTCAGAGTTTTAGGGTCAGGGTGAAGGTGAGGGTGAGGGTCAGGGTCAGGGCGAGGGGGAGGGGGAGGGTCAGGGTTAGGTCAGGGTAGGGTCAGGGTATGCGTAGGCTGAGGGCAAGGGCGAGGGCAAGGGTTGGGTGAGGGCTAGGGTTAGGGTTAGGGGTTAGGGCTAGGGTCAGGGTCAGGGTCAGGGCTAGGGTCAGGGTTAGCGGTTAGGGTCAGGGCTAGGGGTTCGGGTTCGGGTTTGGAATCGGGTTCAGGTTCGGGTCCGGATCAGCCAATATGAACCACAGTGGGCTCTGAGAGGTAATTGATGAAGCACCTCCCACGGTGACACACAAACAAAACCCAACCCAAACAAATGAAGTGCTTCCCATACCCAAGCTTCCATAAAGGGAGAGACTGGTATGGAGTCACTAATTGTCACTTCTCCTACCAAAGGTACCACAAATGTTCAAAGGTCCAAACGGTAAAGAAAGTAGACTCCTGCTGTGCACCTCAGTGGACTTACCCAGCTGTAGAGTTCATTGGCTCATCACAAACACAAACTCCAAAAAGTTTGTGATTTTTCACCAACTAAAAGTGAAAGTAGACAGCCAGCACTAACTGGAGTAGAGAAGGGAGTTTCCCTGAAGCAGAAAGACTTTTGGCAGCTGTTGGGGATGTCCCTGCAATTCCCTTTTACCATGAGTAACCAGTGCCACTGAAGATTTGCCACTAATCTCTGGTAATGTTGAATGTGTTAGACCCTAACATGCTGTGTGATCAACTGATCTACCTCTTGGGAAGCAGGAACTTCTCCAAGCAGCATGGCCAAGATAGCTCTGTTGTGATGTTGTGACCAATTACTTTGTCTTTTGTGAGGTGAAAGGGTGCAAACAGTCCAGAACACACAGCTCCAGGTGGGCTTGCCAAAATTTGTAACCCAACTCAGGTCCAGGCCCTTGTTGCTTGAAAGCCAAAACTCTAAAGACAAACGTTGCTGAAAAGAAAAGTTAGCTATATTCAGGAAGCTGACAACACGAAGGAGGCTGTGAACTCATGTTCAAAGACCACCTCTCTGATCCGAGGCTTTTTAAGGGAAATTAGGAGAAGTATAAACAATGATCAAAGCATTTCATAAAGATTGTTTGTTACTAAATCTGCTAAACTGAAAATAGTCCTTTTCTTTTCTTCTTTTTTTTTTTTTTAGACACAGGGACTCACAGGATCACCCAGGCTGGAGTGCAGTAGTGTTATCTTGGCTCACTGCAGCCTTGACCTCCTGGACTCAAGTGATACTTTTGAGAGGATAAGATGACAGGCATGCACTCCCATACCAGGATATTATTATTATATTATTTTAGACTTTGTAGAGGCAGGATCTAGCTATGTTGACCAGGCTGTTCTCATCCTCTTGGGCTCAAGCATTCCTGTCACCTCAGCCTCCTGAAGTGCTGAGAATGCCAGTGTGAGCCACCATACCCAGGTGATCAAAGCATTCTTGTGAAACATTTGCTGTTTCAGGGAGGCGGTCAGTCATTGTTTTCTTGGCCAATGTTGTGTGACCTTCTGCAAGTGCTATCAGGATATTCTTACTAAGCCGCTTAGCCTATTCCCAGAGTTGCTTGTCAGCATATTTCTTTGATATTTGCTGAAGGTCCTGGATTTCTGAGGCCATTTTTAATGAATGAGCTACAAAGCCAAGAAAAGCAATAATTATACTCAAGGAAACAAAACTTTTCCTTACACGGAGTCAGTACTGCTCCAGTTTTATACAAAAGTGCCTAAAATTTAGAAGCAGCGAAAAACATTCTGATTATGGCCAATGTCAAGATGTAATATCAGTCCGTTCTGGCCAATGTGAAAACAGGTTTTGTGGTCTTTCCACATTTTCATGGTGCTCAGAGCCAGGTTCCAATAGTATCAATGTTTCATTACTTTTGCAAAAAATAGTTGCCTTCTGACTTTGTGCCAGAATAACTGCTAA
>NW_022143669.1:0-2500 GCF_007565055.1 Rhinopithecus roxellana
CTCACCCTAACCCTAACCCTAACCCTAACCCTAACCCTAACACTAACCCTAACCCTAACCCTAACCCTAACCCTAACCCAAACCCTATGCCGCCAGGGGGCGTTTCCGAGCGGCCCGAGGGCGAAAAAATGGCGCTGGGCGCGGGCCTAGCGGCCGCCGGGAACCGCTTCGCGGAAGGTAAGTCGCGCGCCGCCGGCCGGGGCCCCCGCCCGCCGGGGGGCGTGGCCAGGAGGCGGCTGGGGGCGGGACGGGGGCGTGGCATGTCCCGGGCGGTGGGCGGGGCCGAACCCTGACACTCACCCTAACCCTAACCCTAACCCTAACCCTAACCCTAACTAACCCTAACCCTAACCCAAACCCTATGCCGCCAGGGGGCGTTTCCGAGCGGCCCGAGGGCGAAAAAATGGCGCTGGGCGCGGGCCTAGCGGCCGCCGGGAACCGCTTCGCGGAAGGTAAGTCGCGCGCCGCCGGCCGGGGCCCCCGCCCGCCGGGGGGGCGTGGCCAGGAGGCGGCTGGGGGCGGGACGGGGGCGTGGCATGTCCCGGGCGGTGGGCGGGGCCGAACCCTGACACTCACCCTAACCCTAACCCTAACCCTAACCCTAACCCTAACACTAACCCTAACCCTAACCCTAACCCTAACCCAAACCCTATGCCGCCAGGGGGCGTTTCCGAGCGGCCCGAGGGCGAAAAAATGGCGCTGGGCGCGGGCCTAGCGGCCGCCGGGAACCGCTTCGCGGAAGGTAAGTCGCGCGCCGCCGGCCGGGGCCCCGGCCCGCCGGGGGACGTGGCCAGGAGGCGGCTGGGGGCGGGACGGGGGCGTGGCATGTCCCGGGCGGTGGGCGGGGCCGAACCCTGACACTCACCCTAACCCTAACCCTAACCCTAACCCTAACCCTAACACTAACCCTAACCTAACCCTAACCCTAACCCTAACCCAAACCCTATGCCGCCAGGGGGCGTTTCCGGCGGCCCGAGGGCGAAAAAATGGCGCTGGGCGCGGGCCTAGCGGCCGCCGGGAACCGCTTCGCGGAAGGTAAGTCGCGCGCCGCCGGCCGGGGCCCCGCCCGCCGGGGGGGCGTGGCCAGGAGGCGGCTGGGGGCGGGACGGGGGCGTGGCATGTCCCGGGCGGTGGGCGGGGCCGAACCCTGACACTCACCCTAACCCTAACCCTAACCTAACCCTAACCTAACCCTAACCCTAACCCTAACCCCCCAAACCCTATGCCGCCAGGGGGCGTTTCCGAGCGGCCCGAGGGCGAAAAAATGGCGCTGGGCGCGGGCCTAGCGGCCGCCGGGAACCGCTTCGCGGAAGGTAAGTCGCGCGCCGCCGGCCGGGGCCCCGCCCGCCGGGGGGGCGTGGCCAGGAGGCGGCTGGGGGCGGGACGGGGGCGTGGCATGTCCCGGGCGGTGGGCGGGGCCGAACCCTGACACTCACCCTAACCCTAACCCTAACCCTAACCCTAACCCTAACACTAACCCTAACCCTAACCCTAACCCTAACCCTAACCCAAACCCTATGCCGCCAGGGGGCGTTTCCGAGCGGCCCGAGGGCGAAAAAATGGCGCTGGGCGCGGGCCTAGCGGCCGCCGGGAACCGCTTCGCGGAAGGTAAGTCGCGCGCCGCCGGCCGGGGCCCCCGCCCGCCGGGGGGGCGTGGCCAGGAGGCGGCTGGGGGCGGGACGGGGGCGTGGCATGTCCCGGGCGGTGGGCGGGGCCGAACCCTGACACTCACCCTAACCCTAACCCTAACCCTAACCCTAACCCTAACCCTAACCCTAACCCAAACCCTATGCCGCCAGGGGGCGTTTCCGAGCGGCCCGAGGGCGAAAAAATGGCGCTGGGCGCGGGCCTAGCGGCCGCCGGGAACCGCTTCGCGGAAGGTAAGTCGCGCGCCGCCGGCCGGGGCCCCCGCCCGCCGGGGGGGCGTGGCCAGGAGGCGGCTGGGGGCGGGACGGGGGCGTGGCATGTCCCGGGCGGTGGGCGGGGCCGAACCCTGACACTCACCCTAACCCTAACCCTAACCCTAACCTAACCCTAACACTAACCCTAACCCTAACCCTAACCCTAACCCAAACCCTATGCCGCCAGGGGGCGTTTCCGAGCGGCCCGAGGGCGAAAAAATGGCGCTGGGCGCGGGCCTAGCGGCCGCCGGGAACCGCTTCGCGGAAGGTAAGTCGCGCGCCGCCGGCCGGGGCCCCCGCCCGCCGGGGGGCGTGGCCAGGACGGCTGGGGGCGGGACGGGGGCGTGGCATGTCCCGGGCGGTGGGCGGGGCCGAACCCTGACACTCACCCTAACCCTAACCCTAACCCTAACTAACCCTACTAACCCTAACCCTAACCCTAAAAAAAACCCTATGCCGCCAGGGGGCGTTTCCGAGCGGCCCGAGGGAAAAAATGGCGCTGGGCGCGGGCCTAGCGGCCGCCGGGAACCGCTTCGCGGAAGGTAAGTCGCGCGCGCCGGCCGGGGCCCCCGCCCGGGGGGGGCGTGGCCAGGAGGCGG
>NW_022143670.1:0-16186 GCF_007565055.1 Rhinopithecus roxellana
TTGTTGAAAAAATAATCATCTCTAAGTTCCCGTAATTTATTTTTGCTTAGAGGAAGACATTTAAAACATTTTCAAGGACATTATGTCTTCAGGCCTTAAAATATCAAGTAATTATCAAATCAATGATCATTTGGAGGAAGTAATGAAGTATGGAAAATAACCACTTCAAATTATATAAATCATTAAAACTGATGCCATTAGGAAATTAAGAGTGAGATTTTTAATGTCTCAAAGTTTGATAAAAATGGAAATTGTATTTATTGTAAGTAATTTTGAAGAAAATGCCTTTAGATTTCTATAGTTAATCTATTGTTGTAATTCCTGGTTTTATAGAAATTACATCATTAAATAATCCCTATAAAGCCCTCATAGTAGATTTCATCTCTATCCTTTTTGTTTTTCAATATATATTTCAAGTATTATGGGAAATAAATTTTTTCAGCATATGGTTATGGGAGGAATTTTGAAATAAGATTCTTTATCTTTGTTTTCTTCCCATTGCTCATAGAGCTAGATGAGGAGGGTTATTGACACCACTGGATAAAAAAAAAAAATTATCTTGCTCATTCAGAAGTTTTGCCTGTTAAGCTGGCACAGTTTGGCCTATTTTTACCTGGTATTCTTTCAGCAAACATATTTCTAGGTTAGGTTTGTGAACACTTCATTCTTCTGTTTTTTTTTTTAATTGTTGTTTTTGGCATTTTAAAATTATTTTTATTCTATTTTATTTTATTTATTTATTTTTTTGAGACGGAGTTTCACTCTGTTGCCCAGGGTGAAGTGCAGTGGTGTGATCTCGGCTCACTGCAACCTCCATCTCCCAGGTTCAAGTGATTCTCCCACCTTGGCCTCCTGAGTAGTTGGGATTACAGGCACACACTACCATGCTTGGCTAATTTTTGTATTTTTAGTAGAGACGAGGTTTCACTATGTTGGTCAGGCTGGTCTGGTCTCGAACTCCTGACCTCAAGTGATCTGCCCACCTCAGCTCTTTTTGACATTTTCTCCAGTGACTTCCTTTACATGTGTATCTCGGGCTAGGATGTCTCTGTTATTTTGTACCGCTTTCCTGTGATTTGCTGTGATGGCCTGCTGGTCCCAATTGGCAGCCACCTCCTCAGAACATGGGGTTCCTGCAGCATTCAGGGAACACACAATAATCGAAGGCTTGTTTGCTGCCTGAATCAAGAGAGAGGCCTGGATAGATTAGGAAGTCTCTTGAGAGGTGTTAACATTCACATCTCAGCTCCCCTGGGAAAAAAGTAGGAATGGTGAGTGAGGTTCATTCACGGGCAGTGGGTTTACACGTGTGCATTGAGTAGGACCATCCACCATGGTCTAGCAAGTCCTCTTCTCTACAGTTTACTGGGAAAAATAACACTTCTAATTTAAATTTATGTTACTCCAAACATGCATCATGCTCAATAGGAATAAACAACCATTTCTCTCAAGCCTCACACAAAATAGTCTCATCTGGTGATGGAGAGAAATGGTGATACATACACATTTTTATAGATAAGGCACTTTTTCTGAATTTTCACAGATCATGCATAAGTTTTTCTCTTGTTAGACTCCCTGAATTTGATTGAAATAATAGAACAATAAAATTATATACATCACTGTATCTTTCAGTGACTCAGTGGCAAGAACCTTGCTGGGATGGTTGAACGGATAGATAGGTGGATAAATGGATGGAAGGACAGGTGGAAGGATGGGTGGATAGGTGGACAGATGGGTGGTTGGATGAATGGATGGATGGATGGATGAGTGGCTGGATGGATGGATGCATGAATGGAAAGATGGATGAGTGGATGGATAGATGGATGGATGGATGAGTGGATGGGTGGTTGGATGAGAAGATGGATGAAGAATGGTGTGGATGGATGGATAGATGGATGGATATGGGTGAGTGGATGGATGGATGGATGGATAGATGATGGATGGGTGGATGGGTGGGTGGGTAGGTGGATGGGTGAGAAAATGGATGGGTGCATGTTGAGTATGTGGGTGGGTGAATGAATATGAGTGGGTGGGTGGCTAGGGAGCTAACTTAGAGTCTTGCCTTTAGTAACACTCACATTGTCATTTAATACTTTTTAGTCATGGTTTCATCAAGATTTCTTCATTTTAGAAGTAATCCTTATATACAATCCTGAGAAACAAACAAGTAATGGAAATATGAAAGTACTTTAAGAAGTTAAGTGTAATATAAGAAGTAGCCAGATATTTTGTTGTTTGACTCTGGAACTTTGAAATGGAGTCGCTTCATACTCTCTGGCGTACAGGACGGTTATTTTCCAGACTGAAAATTCTCAAACCCAGTCGTGCAAATGATTCTTCCTGCAGTTGTGAAGTTTGGAAGCTTCTTTATCTATTTTCCATGCAATCCACTCTGGCAGGCAATTGTTCAGGTGGTAATGGAAAGGTAAGCAGTTTATTGCAGACGGCAGTTAGCAAGCAGTCAGAGAGCTTGAAGCTTATCCTCGCCATGGAACATGAGTAGTGACCCTGCAGATGTCCTAACGGATTTCGGTGGAGCCATTTCAGGGATCAGTGGCAGTTCCATTACTGTTTTCATGGTTAATCAATGGAGCACACACTGTGACATACCCTGCTTCCCAGACACAGAGCTGCATCCTGACTGCAGAGGGGTTTGCCTCGAGGGAAGGTGGGTCTGAAAACTGACAGGAAAAAGAGCAACAGTGCTTAGTACATTTTCTCCTGCCACAGCAAAGGAAAGCTACGGCTCAGCATGTTTTACTTCAGTACTCAGGGAAGATTAAAATGAAATTGATGATACGGTTGACAATAAATGGTACTGTGCTTGGGTGTGGCTGAACAATGACTATGTCATATTTGAAAATTTTAAAAAAGCTTGTTTTAAAGAATAAAAATCAGTAAAACCAAAAGCAAGGCACTCTTCAGCATTCCTAAAAGTGTTTTTTAAATGTTCTTTGTGTTTTTTCCTCTTTTATTGTCTTAGAATGCAGATCTTCGGTGTATACAACAAGAAAAATATTACTACTTTTACAAGAATCAACATGCAGAATTTATCTTATATTCTAAGTCTTTCCATTTCAATTACTGTACCATTTGCTGTGAAGAATCAAACGCAATTGCTCATTAGGTAGAGAATATGCCATGTTACTACAAAATAATGAGACTTTCTGTACAATTTGCTTCTTTAAATTCTTAACTTGCTTTCTAGCCTAATATAAAATAATACTAGACAACAACATTTTCTGTCTTTCTTTATGCATATTTTTTGTATTAATTTCAGTCTAATTTTTTTCTTTAGTTTTGCTTCTTGATTTCTCTTGTACTGAAACTTATCTGACTCAGGGATGATATTTTGATGACAAAGCCAGGACAGACCTGTTCCTGAGACTCTCAGCAAAAAGAGTATATACATTTACTTTCTTAATGTCGTCATCTTATGCAATTGGGAGATTATTCACTTTCTGTTTAAATAGGTGGCATGTGCAGTGTGTGTGTGTGTGTGTGTGCCATGAGAAATAAACTAACAACTTAAAACCTGTACTGTGTGCCTCACACTGTGCTATAGATGTGTGTACATTATTCTATATGATTCTCGAAAGAATCCTATCAGGTGGTATTGCTATGACACGCATTTTCCAGGTTAGAGAATCGAGACACAGGAGAGTAAAGTTATTTACCCATGCAGCTAGAAACGTGAAGCTCTAAGCTGGACCTTTGAGCACAAACTTTTCAGCTGTGCTGGTCTCTTTTGGGCAATCACTGAACTCCAGACCTCCACATTCAGAATGAGGTTTGCCGATTCTCAAACAGGTGAGATCAAATTAAACTCATAGCATCAGCCCTAGACAAGACAAAAGAACACCTATGCCCTGATCATTTAAAACAGAGGTTGGCAAACATTTTTGGAAAGGGCCAGATCCTAAATATTTCAGCCTTTGCTGGCCATAGCATCTTCCTCAACACTAGTCAGCTCTGTCCTTGTGGTGTCAAAGCAGACAGAGAGCCAGATTTGGGCCATGGGAATCAGTTTGCCAACCCTGTTCAAAACATCTGTTGGTATCATCAGAGATTGTGGCGACGTCACAGACTTTTAATATTATTTCTAAAGCAATGATCTGATTTATGGGATATTTTGAAATACGAATTAGTATCAAGATATTATAATAGAACATAATGGGGTGTAGAAAGGTGGAAGTGAATTTAGAGTATTAGAAATTAAAACAGAGTCTGACAGAGGATAGTAGAAATGAGAACGAAGAAAGAGATCCTATTATTCTAAACCTCTTAGTTTCCAGAAGAGGAAGTTCAGCTCCCCCTTCGGAAATCAGTGACAGAAATGTGACCAGACCTCTGACCGAAATTCCAGATTGGGATTTTTTCCATAACTTGATGCGATTTCTGTTTCCCATGTTGCATCTGGACACACAGAGTTGTGTCTGCTTGGGGTCTAGGTGTTAAGAAATGTGGGACTTGGAACTGATAAAAATGTCTAAATCTTTGTACTATTATTACTTCTTGTGTTGTCCTCTTCCAAACGTTCTTTGACTAAGAGCTCATCGTCATCTACAGAACTTAGGATATGCACTGGGGTGAGGCTCAGGGCTCACACCTGCCATCCCAGCACATTGGAGGCAGAGGCAGGTGGACTGTTTGAATTCAAGGCCAGCCTCAGCAAGGCAAGACGTTGTCTCTACGAAAAAACACACAAAAAAATGGCCAGGCGCAGTGACTCATGCCTGTAATTCTAGCACTTTGGGAGGCCAAGGCAGTTGGATCACCTAAGGTCAGGAGTTCGAGACCAGCCTGGCCAACATGGTGAAACCCAGTTGTACTAAAAATACAAAAATTAGCCACGCGTGGTGATGCATTCCTGTAATCCAAGCTACTCGGGAGGCTGAAGAAGGAGAATTGCTTGAACCCAAGAGACGGAGCTGCAGTGAGCCAAGACCTTGCCATTGCCCTCAAGCCTGGGCATGACAGAGCGAGATTCCACCTCAAATAAAAAAAAAGAAAAAGAAAAAGAAAAAGAAAAACACACAAAAATTAGCCAAGCATGGTAGTGCACACCTGTACTCCCAGCTACTCAGGGAGGCTGAGGTGGCAGGATCACCTGAGCCTGGCAGATGGAGGCTGCAATGAGCTCTGATTGCGCCATTGCACTCTGGCCTGGGTGACAGAACAAGACCCTGTCTCAAGAAAAACAAACGGAACCAAAAAGAACATGCGTTGCTATCTGCTCTTTTACTTCACTCATTCCATCATGCCCGAGCGGAAGACTCTGGGCGAGACACGGAGCTGTTGGAACGAGGATCCAGCTGGAGGATCTTGACAGAGTCCTGTGACTGAGTGACAGATGGCGAGACAGTATTGATCCCTGTCATCCACAAGGGCTTTGCCTCCTGTGGGCAGCTTGCTTAGATGATTGTCCTCGTAGAGAGAAGGGCTCCTGAGACCAATTGACCACAGGGAACAGAAGGATGGGGAGGACCCATCAATCTGCTCATTCACTGCTCACTTCTTCAGTAATTTTTTTTTATTATATCTGCATGTGTGAATAAAAGTTTCAATTTAAGTAATAAAAATCAAAGAGAAAGAGCTCAGCAGGGATTCCTACTAACTTCTCAGCAAGAAATCCAGAAACCGAAGACAACACGCCAGGACCCCCCGAGTTAAAGACACTGTAAGCTTTGTAGCATCTCGGGTTTTCTATTTCTGTGCCATATTTAATATTATTTCTAAAGCAATGATCTGATTTATGGGATATTTTGAAATATGAATTAGTATCAAGAAATTATAGTGGAACATAATGGGGCCACATTCACTAATGCTAAAGCTTGAAGTAAAAAGCATCACATGTATTGTGTCTGTTTCCCAGAGTTAGATCGGGGGCTAGGTCAGGGTAACATTGCTGCTATTGCAGATGAGACACCGTTATCTTTTGCAAATACATAATTATTTACACTTTTTAAAGTGTTTTCTATATATTGCACATTATTTATATTTAATTAAGAAGTAACACTATCAGGTAAGCAAGGAATGGTTACCCATTTAAAGAACAAATATATTGAGATTTGGAAAAGAATTCAGATTTGTGAATTGGTGGCTCATGGTCTGAATTAAACTCATGAATGTGATTGATTTGGACTGAAGATAGATGAGTGGTTGTTTTTTTTCCTGTAGGTTTTCCTTTTATTTTTTAAGTTAATTAATATACTTTTAAAAAGGTCTAATATCCAGCATTTATAAGGGACTTAAACAAATTTATAAGAGAAAAACAAGCACCCCTATTAAAAAAGTGGGCAAAGGACAAGAAAAGACACTTTTCAAAACAAGACACTCATGCAGCCAACAAACATATTAAGTAAGAAAGCTCAATATCACTGATCATTGGAGAAATGCAAATCAAAACCACAATGAGATACCATCTCACACTAATCAGACTGGCTACTAATAAAAAGTCATAAAATAACAGATAGTGGCAAGGTTACAGAGAAAGGGAACATTTATACACTGTTGGTTGGGGAGTAAATTAATTAAATCACTGTAGAAAACAGTATAGCGATTCCTCAAAGAGCTAAAAGGTGAGCTACCATTCAACCCAGCAATCCCATTACTGGCTATATATCCAGAGAAATAGAAATCATTCTGCTATAAAGACACATGCACATGAATGCTCATTGCAGCACCATTCACAAGAGCAAAGACATGAAATCAGCCTAAATGCCCATCAATGGCAGACTGGATAAAGAAAATGTGGTACAGATACACCATGGAATACTATGCAGCCATGAAAAAGAATGAGATCCTGACTTTTGTGGGGACATGGATGGAGCTAGAAACCATCATCCTTAGCAAACTAATTCAGAAACAGAAAACCAATTACCACATGCTCTCACTTATAAGTGGGAGCTAAATAATGAGAACTCCTGAACATAAAGAAGGAAACAACAGACATTGGGTTCTACTTGAGGGCGGAAGAAGAGAGATGAGCGGAAAAGATAACTTTTTCACTTTTTAACTGTTCTTCCAATTCCCACTTATAGGTGACCAGCATTATAAGGATTTACCATAGACTACATTCAGACAAGTGTGTATGGGCTAAATCTACATGGACATGCATGTTTCCTGTTTTGCAATATATATTATAAATGATTTCTATGAGTACATATGGCACTATCACATTCTTATCATATACAGTTGCTATGATGTTTTGTTTAACCAACAACTTGTTTCTCATCCTCTCTTAAAGCAGAGTAAGGTGGCTCTGGGTAAGTCTATTGTGAGTTTAAGTCAAAACTTAAATCTCACTTTGTAGTCTTGGATTTGCAGTCTTTAAGTCTGAACTGTATTTTCATACTTTAAATTTGAATTCGCACGTCTTCCACACCTGGTTCCCCAATCCTTGCCACTTTCCAGTGGATTACACCAGAATGGCATCTTCTCTAACCTCATCTCAAAGGAATGTGCAACCTCTGGTTGAGTTTCACACCAACAATAAACAGTGCAGAAGTTACTCCAAACTCGATCTTTGACTCTAAATTGCTCTTTTTCTAATGAATGCTACCATTGATATTCTCCCAACGGGGGAAAAAACCAACTCTGTTTTTGTGTGGCTAAGTGAAGACTACCCTTCATTCCAAATCAAAATCATGTGTTCCTAATGTCAAAACTGTGTATCCTTCCTACCTAACTGTCTCTCCTAAATTTTTGTATGTATTCACTCATTACGATTTTAAATACACATTTTTTACCTTTGATCAGGTGATCAACATTATTGTCATAGGCAGTACTAGCAGTTGGTAAAAGGCAGACTTACAATCACTTCATTTTTCTTCTATGCAGCAGAGACTCATAAAGAACTTCTACACGGTTAATTACTGACACTGAGGGAAAAGAGTTTTTATGATTTTCACCATAAGTAAGATCTCAAGTTGGAGGGATGTGTACAGTTCATTACAGAAGCTACCTAGGTATGTCTAGATTAAAGTATAATGTTGCATATGTATTTCATAAAGTATCCATGAGCAGAGTGACCTCATGTCAATGATATGTAATACAATTCGAAAATATTACTTGTGTTTATATCTGCTCACAGTGAAAATGCTGAATGTTTTAAAATTTTTCAAGAATTTTCTTGCCTTTGTGTGGCAATAAAATTACAAATTGATGCTATGAATCTTTGAACTACCAACCAAAATCTGTCTCAAATCGATTACAGCTAGAATGGATGAGAAAAGCTGGAATCGTTTTTGTGATTCCTAGAAAACTCCTTTTGAAATGAAACCATGCCATTGAGAAAATACTTGTCTTTTAACTGTGTCTACATTTCTCCTATGTGTAAACTGAATAATTTATCAATTCATTGGTGTTTTTCCCATGTTTATTGAGATCCTCTCACATGGCCATTCCCGAGGGCTCTATTGCCTTGAATTCAACAATAAAGTGCATTTAAAAATATACATATTGCATTTATATCCATAGGATGTCATGTGCATTAGTTTTTAAATGTAAAATGCATAAAAGTAGAGAAGAACCTTAAAAAAATCTGTCATTCTACCACCCAGAGATAACTATTAGCAATTAATTTTTATACATATATTTATATACTCTCCATATAAAGAGGGACTGGATTGTGTGATGGGGATAAATTCTCCTTGAAATGTCAGTGACTTCACACTGTGCTGGGTCAGTGCTTCTCCCTCCCAGAGTGCTCTGGGATTTCCCATAGTGCTGCTCTCTGGAGGCAACCTGGGGATCCAGGCTGCTTCCTTCCTGACCTTCTGCCACCTCCACCTGCAGCCTCTGACAGCAACAGTGGAATGGAAGCAGCAATGAGATTCCCATTCTGTTCCTTCAGTTCTCAGCTTGCTGGCTGGCACTATCCCAACTCTATCTTTGTGCAAAAGGACTAGGGCCTGCTGGTGGGTACATGGCTACTGAGTGAGCGCTCAATCTGCCACGTTCCAAAAATAATTGGTTTTTAACAAAACTGGCTTTGTGACCTATGTGGTTTTTATAAATAAATGCACATATGTATTAACCCATTTGAAAATAGCATCCTATTTTAAGGTACAATTCCCTATTTCACTATTTGACTTACTCAGTTCCCCATTTCATTCCCCTATTTTAAATAATAAAAAGTATTTCTTGATCTACTTAATAATTGTACATATTTATGGGGTGCAGGTGACATTTTGATGAATGTATTCAATGTGTAATGATTAAATCAGGGTGTCTAGACATCCATCACTTCAAACATTTATCATTTCTTTGTGTTCTGAACATTTTAAATCTTCTAGCTATTGTGAAATATGCAATAAGTTATTATTAGCTATTGTCACCTTACAGTGCTGTCAAACACTAGAACTTACTCCTTCTGTCTGACTGCATGAATAAACAGCTTTTTGATGAACTTTTCTTTGTATAAGTTGCTTTACACACTTTTGAATGTTTTTCTTAGGAACATTTCGTAGAAGTGTAACTACTAGGTGAGTCAAATCTCATTGGATTCTCAACGAAAGCCTCTTGGTGGCATTTGGGGCATTTCTACCCATTGTCCTGAGGGCATGGCTTACTCAAGTTCATTTGGACACCGTTCTCTGGCAACCCTTCCGGGATTTTGGCATAATTTGGTTGAATCACTGACATTCCCTCGATTACCAAGTTACACACATCTACATAAGGTAATTGAGAAATGCATTGTTAGAGAAAGATGTTTTCTTTCTTTCATGGTTTCCATGGGGAAGAATTCCCCTAAAATCTCCCCTAGAAGCAAAGAAATCATCTCTATTTGAACTTACCCTGCTGGTAAATTTGGAAAGAACATCCGTGTTTTCCTAAACTTGTCCAATTTTGGTAAATTTTCACTCTATTAACTATCCTTTGCTATTCAGTTCGAATGCTCTATCTTTTGGTTCTTGGCTCAGTGACGCTGTTTCGCCTTTTGGACCTGAGCCTTCTCGGCTGCAAATCTCACCTCGAGCTGTGCTGGGAATGTCCCTGCAACTCTTCCTGCCCTGCCTTACAGCAGCCTGTGTGGACGACACCAAAGGGACACGCTTCTCTGAGGGAGCACCAGAGAATCGAAGCAGCCCTGCCTCTTCTTGATGATCCTACCTTGTCAGTTTCCCCAAGAAAGAGCATTCCTGTGTCCACGCTGCGCGACGAGGGTGACTCGGCATGGAAAGGGGATGCAACGGAGGATTAAGAGTTAACACAGCAGTAAGATTCCAGACTGGTCTCACTGATCCCATAGGTTTGTAAGTACTGGGTTTGTGTGGATGAGGATTTTAAGGCAGGGTCTGAATTAGTGGAAAACTTTGATGATGAGTTATCCCCTCCGAGTGATAGCTCGGGAAAGGGTGGCTGGTGTGTGGAGTGCACTGGCTCTGGCCAGAGCTGCTGCTCAAACCTTCACACCCCAAGTCAGGGTAGAACTGCAGGCCACCCCAGGAGCCATGTCCCTGGTTCTCACCCTCACTGAATATGATGATCATCAGAGAAGTGGAAGTAGAGTCTCAGGGCACGGGCAGGGGCATCAGTGTTTTCACTGAATATTACAATCATCAGATAAAGAAAGTGGAGTCTCAGGGCAGGGCCAGGGCGTCAGTGTTTTCCGCACACCCCATTTATCTCCAGTGTGTGTTGAGCTCAAGATCTCAGGTTTGACTTGACAGGGGATCCCAACAGGGAGGGGCGAGCCGGTGGGGCTGACCTTCCTGGTTCACTCCCCAGAGCTGTCCCCCCCAGCTTCTCACCTTCTCTTTCCGACCAGCTTTCTTCACTGATTTGTGCAAGCCTGTGAGGACAGCTCCGCTCTGCCCCATGTCATGATATGCCCTTGGGAGGCAAACTGCAGGCAAAATGCATCCCCAGTTCCCAGGCCTGAAGTCACGTCCCTGCCCCTCTCTAGCCTCAGAGCTGTGTGTAGAATCCTGAACTGCACTTGGTTTTTGGCTCTGTGCCCAGTTCCTTAAGCCAGTGGCCTCTGCCTGGTATTGCAGACCCTGTGTTGGTGGATCCACCTGTCCTCTAACTGGCCCACCCAGCTCCCAGCTAACAGGAAGACAGAGGACCCAAGGTGCGATGCAGGCCCCTTGCAACCCCTGAGCTCACGGCCCACCCTTCTCCACCGGCTCTGTGTCCTGGGGGCCCATCTCTGTGGATGGGCATCCGGCTTGAGCTGGACCATGGGAGAGCAGCGGTCAGCAGAGTCAGGCCACTGCCCTCCCACGAAGCCTGTGGCTGTGCCAGTGCCCTCCAGCTGCAGGCCTCCCTCCCCCAGGTCCTGGTAGCTGCCTTCTTCCCCTCCTCTCATGGGTCTCAGCTCCTCATGGCCTTGGATATTTACTAGTCCTGGTTTTCTGCATCATCCATGTTTTCCTAAACTTGTCCAATTTTGGTAAATTTTCACTCTATTAACTATCCTTTGCTATTCAGTTCGAATGCTCTATCTTTTCCTGCCAGGACTCGTCTGCTACACATGTGTAAAATCGATTTGTAAACTCAAAGTGGGAAGGGAAGATGAGGAGGCAGCGTTAGTATTGCCCCGTGCCCTGAAATCAGCATGCACCTGATTAACCATGTGTTTGGACTGGAAGCTTTCAACAGAAGAAAACATGTACACTTGGCTTTCCGTCTTTTATGTTTCAAAATTGCTTCTTGGCTAAGTGGCAAGTGCTTTTCCTCCCACTGTAAGATGGGGCCCATTAAACATTTTTCATTTAACAAAGTTATATAAAGTACGTCAAGTAATTCAAAGAGAATATTAATAGCGCTATACGTGGGAACTCTGCTTTACATTAATCTGGTATTTTGTTCTTTCATTGAAAAAGTTTATTGTTCACTCAAATTGTTAAGAATAATAACACCTAAAACCTATTTATTTGGCCTGCTAGGTTCTTAGATGTGGGTAGAAGCCTCACTAGTCAGTGTTTCTCAACCCGTGTTAATATGAAAGAAAATCAAATTTATCAGAATTGTTTAAATATATAATGTGTATTGAAATATTTCCCTAGTATTTTAACATAATAGTTAAGAAAACTGTATCCAATTTAGAAAATAAAATAGTATTGATATAATGGTATGATGACATTTTTGGAAAACATGAAGACAGATTTGTGTTGTTTTAAATCACTTATTAATCTTTATGATCAAACTGAACTCAGGAATAATGGTCTGACAGTATAACTGTCCTATGTTTTGAGTGTGGGTACCTATAATAGAAGAATAAATGTAATCATCTCTCTAAGATTGTTGCCAAGACATAGGAGATGCACTTTGTAAACTGTTCTATGAGTGCTAGGTCTTTTTATATCTACTTGACTTATTGGAGTGGGCTTATGCAGTAAGCATTCAAGTAAGTACCAAAATAAATTGGTGACAACAGACACAGCTTTAATCTCTCTGAATTATGAATTAGAGATCTATGGCAGAAGACAGTATGAAATAAACTCAAGCAGCATACTCCCTTCAAAATCTGGAAGATGGTGGTCCTGAAATACATACGGTAGGAAGATTTTCTTCTGAGAAAATCCACGTATTATTAGGCATATAGAATTGGATAACAGAATATATTAGTAAACTCAATAAATGCTTTAGAAATAGTTTATTATTTCCTTCTTTAAACTTATAAAACATCATACAAAATACTATGAACACAGTGAGTAATAATTGGCACAATTTAATTAACTTCAGCTTACCTCCCACCGTCCTCACAGTTCCTGACACTGGACTATGTCTATCTTGTCACCACTGTGCACTCGATGCTCAGCAGCGCTGGTGACTCACTGCAAGTGGTTAATAAATGTGCGTTTGGGCCAGGCACTGGGGCTCACACCTCTAATCCCAGCACTTTGGGAGGCCGAAGGGGGTGAATCAGCTGAGGTCAGGAGTTCAAGACCAGCCTGGCCAACATGGAGAAACCCCGTCTCTACTAAAAATACAAAACATTAGCCTGGCATGGTGGTGGGCACCTGTAATCCCAGCTACTTGGGAGGCTGAGACCAGAGAATCGCTTGAGCCAAGGAGGCGAAGGTTGCAGTGAGCCAAGATCACGCCACTGCACTCCAGCCTGAGGAGAG
This sequence comes from Rhinopithecus roxellana, assembly GCF_007565055.1. Lineage (NCBI taxonomy): Eukaryota > Metazoa > Chordata > Mammalia > Primates > Cercopithecidae > Rhinopithecus > Rhinopithecus roxellana. Next base: position 13,083 of record NW_022143670.1, read on the forward strand.
AAAGAGACACTGTCTCAAAAAAAAAAAAGTGCCTTGGAAGGGTGTTCCAGTGTTATGCATTTTCCTCCTCCAGGGTGAGAGACAGTACTCCACGAGGCTCTTGTGTTTCTGCATGTTTTGCAAAGGCACTGACTTCCGTTTGGTCTGTACCATCTTTTCAAGGATGACTGTTTAGTAAACAGTTTTGGAAAATGGTGATAGTGTCTGCTTCTGGAGGAAAGTGAAGCTTACATACTGTGCAGCCAAATAAAGTCTCCATCTGGAGCAAAGGCTAGCCATGTTTACTGCTCATGGTAAAAGGTTGGGGGTCCCTCAACTTGGGACTTCTCTACAGTGAGACAATCTGATGTGCGTACAAATGTCCTCTGGCCCCCTTCTACTCTCCTTGTGGGAACCGGGTTCAGGGAACTAACATTAAAACTAATGCTGATGCTCTGCCACAGGCCATTGCTGTGAACAACAAATTGTCCTTTATCTCTAACCCAGGACTCTCATTCCTGTCTTTTTGCCAGCATCCATGAAACTGTAGCAAGCTAATTTATTATCTTTCAGGTAGGGTACAGTCTCAGACTCTTCTCAGTTCTCATCATATCACAGTTGATGAAGGACACTGGAAATTCTATTTTATAGCAGGAAATATATGCAAAATAGAGTGTCCTGTTCAAATATTCATTGTCTTCTAATTTTGTAATTACTGCTAGTCCTTACTTCTCAAGCCTTCTTAAGTTTCTACTATGGGAGCCTCAGCTCTCTTTTATGACGACTTGGACTGAGGTCTACCATCTTGGTGTCATCTCCAGTCTATGACATCATTGCTTTCCTTTTCTCTTTTCCTCCTCCTCCTCCTCCTCCTCCTCCTCCTCCTCCTCCTCCTCTTCTTCTTCTTCTTCTTCTTCTCTTCTTCCTCTTCTTCTTCCTCTTCTTCTTCTTCTTCCTCTTCTTCTTCTTCTTCTTCCTCTTCTTCTTCCTCTTCCTCTTCCTGTTCTTCCCCTTCCCCTTCCTCTTTCTCTCCTTCTCCTTCTCCTCCTCTTCCTTCTCCTCCTCCTCCTCCTCCTTCTTTTTCTTCTCCTTCTTCTCCTCCTCCTCCTCCTCCTCCTCCTCCTCCTCCTCCTCCTCCTCCTCCTCCTCCTCCTCCTCCTCCTCCTCTTCTTCTTCTTCTTCTTCTTTTCTTCTTCTTCTTCTTCTTCTTCTTCTTCTTTCTTCTTCCTCTTCCTCTTCCTCTTTTTCTTCTTCTTCTCAAAGACAGACTCTCACTCTATTGCCCAGACTGGAGTGCAGTGATGCCATCACAGCTCACTGCAGCCTTGAATTGGACTCAATTGCCTCTGCTGCCTCAGCCTCCCGAGTAGCTCGAACCACAGGCATGTTCCACCTGCCCCACTAATTTATACATTGTTTGTAGAGTCTGGGTCTTCTTCTTTGCCCAGGCTAGTATCAAACTCCTGTGCTCAAGCGATCCTTGTGCCTTGGCCTTATAAAGTGCTGGGATTACGGTGTAAGCCACCACACTCAGCTAGGTGAAAAACTTTAGCGTTTAGTTATAATATTTAAGAAAAAAATTCAATGTCCTGATAAATGCACAAGTTCAGTGGACAGCTGACTCAGCAACTCTGTCATTTCAGAGTTCATTTGGAGCATTGGTGTGGTCTACAGTATTTCACATTATTCTGGTTTAGGCTATGTGGCTAAGTGTAAGATTCAGAGAAATTTAAACTCATGAAGAATTTAGGATAGGATACAGGTCGAGGGGCAAGCCTTTTCATATACTCCAGCTTTAAATTAGGTGCAGAATCAATGAGATGCTAACAGAAATCCCCTGAACACAATTCCAAGTCAGATCTTACATTTTCCTTCAAAAAAAAAAATCTGGAAATTGCCTTTCTAGACAATTCAGTGAAGGAAATATAGTGATGTTACAGGGTCCTCTTGTTTCCAACATTTCCAGAAAACTGAGACCTGATCTCATCGGACTGGGATCTCCTCCAGGCAGCAGAGAGAAATAGCAGCAGGCAAGGACTGGGAAGGATTCGGAATCTTCTCCAGACCTTGCCCCTGTGTGTTCAGGTGAAGGGAAGGCAGGATATCTTTGGCGGCTGTGGTAAGCCATTCTTGTGCTGCTGTAAAAGAGTATCTAACACTGGGTAATTCATAAAGAAAAGAAGTTTAATTGCCTAATTTTTGCAGGTTGTAAAGGAAGCATGGAGGCAACACCTGCTCAGCTTCTGGGGATGCCGCAGAGAGTGTAAAATCATGACTGACGGTAAAGCGGGAGCTGATGTCCCACAAGGGGAGAGCCAGGAGTGGGAGACAGAGAAGGGGAGGTGCCACACATTTTCAAAGGACCAGATCTCATGAGAACTCACTGCTGTGAGGACAGCACCAAGCCAGGTATGTCTGTCCCCATGACTGGAAGGCCTCCCACCAGGCCCCACCTCCAGCACTGAGGATGACAGTTCCACATGAGATTTAGAAGAGACAACATACAAACTTTCTCAGTGGCTTTTAAAAATTAACAAAATTGAAATTTAAAATCCCATGGAGTCTTTCCTTGTTTTTCTTGAATTTCTATTTTCCCAGCTCTGATCCACGGAATGCAAGAGAGTACACATTAAAAAAAGGCTTCTCTCTAAGACATTTTAATAAAAGTTTCAAGAAGAGAGGAAAAAGAGAAGGATACACAAGGCCTTCTGGTTGCAGAAACAAGCACACACAAATCTTACACTGATTCGTACAAAGCTTACTCAGGTTGGAAGGTGAGATAAAAGGCACTCTTCACTTTGGGTTCAGGGAACTGAGCCTGGTTCAAGCCCAGGACTTGGCCCCTTTCCTCCAGGTCACAGAGGAGCAGGTCTCAGGAGAAGGCAGTGAGTACCCACTGTCTTTGGAGCTGTGGAGTGCAGACGTCTGGGGCTGTGGAGACTTTAGCTTTTACATTTGTCGGCACAGACTTGGGTCAAGACACAGAAATGCGCTTTGCCTCATCTAATGCTTAGAAGGCTCTTCCACACGCTGCTGAGATTACACAGGGATTTCATACAAAACCTCTGGGCTTGCCTTGTCATTCACATTTTTCTCCATAGTGTTTGTACTCCAAGTAGCAGTTT
>NW_022143671.1:0-1124 GCF_007565055.1 Rhinopithecus roxellana
TCTTTTCGTGGATCTGCAAAGTGATATTTGGTAGCCCATAGGGGCCCATGGTGGAAAAGGAAATGTCCTCACATAATCATACAGAGAAACTTTCTGAGAGATTGCTTTCTGATGTGTGACTTCATCACACAGAGTTCCACCCTTCCCTTCTTGGAACAGTTTGCTAACACTTCTCGTGGATTCTGCAAAGGTATATTTGGGAGCTCATTGAGGGCTAGGGTGAAAAAGGAATTCTCCTCACATAATAACTAAAGAGAAGCTTCTGAGAAACTGCATTGCCATGTGTGAATGCAACTCTCAGAGTTACACGTTTCTCTTCAGTGATCAGTTTGTTAACACAGTTTTCTGGAAATCTGCAATTTGGTATTTCATAGCGCAATGAACCTGACGGTGACAAAGGAAATATCCAGAGAGGAAACCTAGAAAGAAGTTTCTTAGAAACTTCTGTGATGTGTGAATTCATCTCACAGAGTTACACTTATGTTTCGTGGAGCAGTCCATTAACACTGTCTTTGAGGAAGCTGAGAAGGGCTTCCTTGGATCGCATTGAGGCCTACGCTGATAAAGGAAATTTCATCCGTTCAAAACGTGAAAGAAGCTTTCTGAGAAACTTCTTTCTGATCTGTGAATTCATCTCACAGAGTTACAAGCTCTGCCTCAAGAAGCAGTTTGCTAACACTCTTTTCGTGGAATCTGCAAAGTGATATTTGGTAGACAATAGGGGCCCATGGTGGAAAAGGAAATGTCCTCACATAATCACTACAGAGAAACTTTGTGAGAGATGGCTTTCTGATGTGTGACTTCATCACACAGAGTTCCAACATCCCTTTTTGGAACAGTTTGCTAACACTGTTCTCGTGGATTCTGCCAAGGTATATTTGGGAGCTCATTGAGGGCTAGGGTGAAAAAGGAATTCTCCTCACATAATAACTAAAGAGAAGCTTTCTGAGAAACTGCATTGCCATGTGTGAATGCAACTCTCAGAGTTACACGTTTCTCTTCAGTGATCAGTTTGTTAACACAGTTTTCTGGAAATCTGCAATTTGGTATTTCATAGCGCAATGAACCTGACGGTGACAAAGGAAATATCCAGAGAGGAAACCTAGAAAGAAGCTTTCTTAGAA
>NW_022143672.1:0-30330 GCF_007565055.1 Rhinopithecus roxellana
CAAAATTACACTAATATATATTGTATAGATACAGGCAAAGAGATATAATAGGTCTAGGTATAAAATATAGATAAAATAGATATAATAGATGAGGTATAAAATCAGACATATAGATACAATAGATATAGGAAATAAATACAGACATACTTGTAAGGTTTAAAATATAGACAAAATAGATATAATAGATATAGGTATAAAATATAGACATAAGAGATATAATAGATATAGGTATAAATATGACATAATAGATATAATAGGCATAGGTATAAAATATAGACATAATAGACATAATAGATATATATATAAGATATAGACCTAATAGATATAATAGACAGAGGTATAAAATATAGACATAATAGATATAATAGATATATGTATAAGATTATATCGATAGAATAGATATAGGTAAAATATAGACATAATAGATATAATAGATATATGTATAGATATAGACATAATCGATATAATAGATATAGGTATAAAATATAGACATAATAGATGTAATAGATATACGCAGAAAATATAGACATAATAGACATAATTGATATAGGAATAAAATGTAGACATAATTGAAATAAGTATAAAATATAGACAACAGAGATATAAAAGATATAGTTAAAAAATATAGACATAATAGATATAATAGATATAGGGATAAAATATAGACATAATAGATAGTAAATGTAGATATAAAATATAGACATAATAGATATAGGTATAAATTATAGACATATTCGATGTAATAATGATAGGTATAAAATATAGACATAATAGATATAATAGATATAGGTATAAAATATAGACATAATAGATTGATATAAAATATAGCCATAATAGATTTAATAGATATAGGTATAAAATATAGACATAAAAGATATAATAGATATAGATATAAAATATTGACATAATAGATATAGGTATAAATTATAGACATATTAGATATAATACATATAGTAATAAAATATACACAGATTAGATACAATAGATATAGGTATAAAATATAGACATAATAGATATCGGTATGAAATATAGACATAATAGATATAATAGATGTAGGTATAAAATATAGACATAACTGCTTTAAAAATATAGGTATGAAATATAGACATAATCGATATAGGTAAAAATATACACATAATAGATATAATAGATATATGTATAAGATATAGACATAATAGATTAATAGCTATAGATGTAAAATATAGACATAATAGATATAATAGGTAAAGGTATGAAATATAGACATAATAGATATAATAGTGTATAAGATATACACATAATAGATACAAAAGATATAGGTATAAAATATATAATAGATATCGGTATAAAATATAGACATAATAGATATAGGTATAAATATACACATAGATATAATAGATATAGGTATAAAATATAAACCTAATAGATATAATAGAGATGGGTATAAAATATAGACGTAATAGATATAATAGATATAGGTGTAAAATATAGACATAGTAGATATAATATATATAGGTGTAAAGTATAGACATAATAGATATAATTGATATAGGTATAAAATAGAGAAATAATAGATATAATAGATAAAGGTATAAAATATAGGCATTATAGATATAGGTATAAAATATAGACATAATAGATATAATAGAAATAGGTATGAAATATAGACATAGATATAGTAGATATAGGTATAAAATATAAACATAATAGATATAATAGAGATGGGTATACAATATAGACGTAATACATATAATAGATATAGGAGTAAAATATAGACATAGTAAATATAATAGATATAGGTATAAAATATAGACATAAATATATAATAGATATACGTATAAAATATACACAGAATAGATGTAATAGATATAGGTGCAAAATATAGACATATTAGATATAGATATAAAATATAGACATATTATATATAATGGATATAGGTATAATATATAGACATAATATATAGTTATGAAATATAGACATAATAGATAAAATAGATACAGGTGTAAAATATAGACATAATATGTAGTTATGAAATATAGACATAATGGGTGTAATAGATATAGTTATGAAATACAGACATAATAGATATAGGTATAGTATTTAGACATAATACATAATAGATATAGGTATAAAATATAGACATAATAGATATAGTAGATATAGGCATAAAATATAGACTTAAGAGATATAATAGATACAGATATAAAATACAGATATAATAGATATAGTAACAAAATATAGATATAATAGATATAATAGATAAACATAATAGATAATAGATATAGGAATAAAATATAGCTACAATAGATATAATGGATATGGGTATCAAATATACATATAATAGATATAGGTATAAATATACATACAGAGGATATAATGGATAAAGTTATGAAATATAGACATAATAGAGATAATAGATATAGGTATAAATTATAGACATGATAGATATAATACATAAAGATATAAAATATAGACATAGATATAATACATATTGGTATAAAATATAGACATAATAGCTATAGGTATAAAATTTAGACATAATAGATATAATAGATAAGGGTAAAAATATAGACATAAGAGGTATAATTGTTATAGGTATAAAATATTGACATAATAGATATAATAGATATACGTAAAAATATAGACATAAGAGATATAGGTATAAAATATAGACATAATAGATATAATAGATACACGTATAAACATAGACATAATAGATATGATATATAGGTATAAAATATAGACATAATAGATATGATAGATATAGGTATAAAACACAGACATAATAGATATAATAGAAATAGGTATAACATATAGACATAATAGATATAATAGATATAGGTATAAAACCTAGACTTAATAGATATAATAGATACAGGTGTAAAATATAGATATAATAGATATAGGTATAAAATATAGATATAATAGATATAATAGATAGACATAATAGATATAATAGATATAGGTATAAAATATAGATACAATAGATTTAATGGATATGGGTATCTAATATACATATAATAGATTAGTAAAATATAGATATAGTGATATAATAGATATAGGTATGAATATAGACCTAATAGATATAATAGATATAGGCATACAATATAGACATGATAGATATAATAGATATAGGTATAAATATAGACATAATAGATATAATAGATATAGGTATAAGAAGTAGACATAATAGATATAATTGATACAGGTATAAAATATAGACATAAGAGGTATAATGGATATAGGTATATGTATATATATAGACATAATAGATATAATACATATACTATAAAAATAGACATAATAGATATAAAAGATATAGGTATAAAATATAGACAAAATAGATACTGGTATAAATATAGACATAATAGATACAGGTATACAATATAGACATAATAGATATACCTACAAAATATAGACACAACCAGTTATATAGATACAAGTATAAAATATAGAATAATAGATATGATGGATATAGGTATGAAATATAGATTATAATAGATATAGATATTAAACGTAGATATAATAGATATAATAGATATAGGTGTAAAATATCGATATAATAGACTTTGGTATAAAATATAGACATAATCGATATAATAGATATAGGTGTAAAATATATACATAATACATAGGTATAAAATTTAGTCATAATAGATATAAATTGATATAGGTATAAAATATAGACATAATAGTTATAATAGATGGAGATGTAAAATATAGACATAGTAGATATAATCCATATAGCTATTAAACGTCGACATAATAAATATAATAGATATGGTAATCAATAGAGACATAATACATATAATAGATATAGATAAAAATTTAGACATAACAGATATTATGGATATACGCATAGTATATAGATATAATAGATATAACAGTTATAGATATAAATATATAGACATAACAGATATAATAGATATACCGATAAAATATAGACATAATACATATAATAGATATAGATAGAAAATAGAGACAAATAGATATGGTACACAATATAGACATAATAAATATAATAGATTTAGTTGTAGAAAATACTCATAATAGACAAACAGATATAGGTATAAAATATAGACATAATAGACATAATAGATATAGGTATAAAAATATAGACATAATAGATATAATAGATATAGGTATAAAATATAGACAAATAGATATAATAGATATAGGTGTAAAATGTAGACATAAGAGGTATAATAGATACAGATATAAAATATAGACATAATAGATTATAATAGATATAAGTAGAAATAATAGACATAATAGATAAGATAGATATAGTATGAAATATATACAACTAAATTTATATAGATATACGCATAAAATATGTCATCGTAGATATAACAAATATAGGTATAAATATAGACATAATAGACATAAAAGATATAGTTTTAAAGTATAGACATAATAGATATAGTAGATATAGGTATAAAATATAGACATAATAGATAAAAAAGATATAGGTATAAAATATAGACATAATAGATATAGGTATAAAATATAGATATAATGGATATAATAGGTGTAGGTATAAAATAGAGACATAAATAATATAATATATATAAGGTATAAAAATGAGTCATAAGAGATTTGATAGATATAGGTATAAAATACAGACATAATAGACATAATAGATATAGGTATAAAATATAGACATAATAAATATAATAGATATAGGTATAAAAGATACACATAATAGACATAATAGATATAAGGTATAAAGTATAGACATAATAGATATCATAGATATAGATATAAAATATAGACATAATAGATATAGGTATAAATATAGACATAATAGATATAACAGATATAGGTATAAAATATAGATATAATAGATATAGGTATAAAATATAGATATAATGGATATAATAGATGTAGGTATAAAATATAGACATAATAGATATAATAGATTAATGTATAATAGATGGACATAATCGATATAATATATATAGGTATAAATATAATTATAATAGATATAATAGATCCAGGTATATAAATGGACATAATATAATAGATATAGGTATAAAATATAAACATAAAAGATATAATAGAGGTTTAAAATATAGACATAATAGTATAATTGATAGAGTTATAAAATATAGACATAATAGATATAATAGATAAAGGTATAAAATATGGACATAATAGATATAATAGATATACGTATAAAATGTAGATAGAATAGATATGCTATATATAGGTATAAAATATACACATAATAGACATAATAGATATAGGTATACAATATAGACATAATAAATATGATAGATAGATGTATAAAATGTAGACATAATAGATATAATAAGAATAGGTATATATATAGACGTAATAGATAAAATAGACATAGATATAAAATATAGACATAATAGATATATTAGATATATGTAGAAAAATATAGACATAGTAGATATAATAGAGATATAAAATATAGGCATAATAGATGACATCGATATAGGTATAGAATATAGACATAATAGACATAGTTATAATATATAGACATAATAGATATAATAGATATAGGTATAAAATATAGACACCATAGTTATAGGTATGAAATATGGACATAAAAGATATCATAGGTAGAGGTATAAAATATAGACATAATAGATATAGGTATCAAATATAGACATAATAGATATGGGTATAAAGTATAAACATAAAAGATATAATAGATATAGGTATATAATATAACATAAGAGGAAATAATAGATATAGGTATAAATATAAACATAATAAATATAATCGATACAGGTATGAAATATATATATAATAGATATAGGTATAAAAGTAGACATAATAGATATAATAGATATAGATATAAAATATAGACATAATACATACAATAGATATAGTTATACAATATAGGCATAATAGATATAATCGATATAGGTATACAATATAGACAAAATATGTATAGGTATAAAATATAGACATAATAGATATAATAGACATAGGCTATAAAATATAGACATAATAGATATAATAGACATAGGTATAAAATATAGACATAATAGATATAATAGATACAGTGTATAAAATATAGACATAATAAGATATAGGTACAAAATATAGAATATAAGAGATATAATAGAATAGGTATAAAATGTAGACATAATGGATATCATAGATATAGGTGTAAAATATTGACATAATAGATAGAATAGATATACGTATAAAACGTAGACATAATAGATATAATAGATATAGGTATAAAATATAGACATAATAGGTATAATAGATATACGTATAAAATATAGACATAGTAGATAAAATAGATATAGGTATAAAATATATACGAATAGATATAGGTATAAAATAATGACCTAATATATATGACAGATATAAGTATAAAATATATACAAAATACCTATAATAGATATAGGTATAAATATAGACATAAAAGACATAATAGATACAGGAATAAAATATAACCTATAGATATAAGAAATAGAGGTATAGGCCGGGCGCGGTGGCTCAAGCCTGTAATCCCAGCACTTTGGGAGGCCGAGACGGGCGGATCACGAGGTCAGGAGATCGAGACCATCCTGGCTAACACGGTGAAACCCCGTCTCTACTAAAAATACAAAAAATTAGCCGGGCGAGGTGGCGGGCGCCTGTGGTCCCAGCTCAGGACTGATCAGGAGGGAGGGGGAGAATGGCGTGAACCCGGGAGGCGGAGGTTGCAGTGAGCTGAGATCCGGCCACTGCACTCCAGCCTGGGCGACAGAGCAAGACTCCGTATCAAAAAAAAAACAAAAAAAAAAAAAAAAAATAGAGGTATAAAATGTAGACATAATAGATATAATATATAGAGGTATAAAATATAGACATAATAGATATGATAGATATAGGTATAATATATAGACATAATAAATATAATAGTTATAGCTATAAAATATAGATATAATAGATAAATATAGGTAAAATATAGACATACTACACATAATAGATATAGCTATAAAATGTAGACATAAAAATATAATATACATACACATAAAATATAGGCATAAAAGATATAATAGTTATAGGTATAAAATATAGACATAATATATATAATAGATATAGGTATAAAATATAGATATAATAGACATAATACATATAGGTATAAAATACAGATATAATAGGTATAGGTATAAAATATAGACATAATAGATATAATATGTATAGGTATAAAATATAGACATTAATAGATGTAATAGATATGTGTATAAAATATAGACATAATAGATATAACAGATATAGGCATAAAATATAGACATAATAGATATAATATTTAGAGGTATAAAATATAGACATAATGATATAAGTATAAAATATAGACATAATAGATACAATCTGTTTAGGTATTAAATATTGACATAATAGGTATAGTTATAAAATACAGATATAATAAATATAATAGATATAGTTATAAAATATACATATCATATTTATAATGGATATAGGTATAAAATATAGACATAATAGATATAATAGATATAGGTATTATATATAGACATAATATATATAGATAAAAAATATAGACAATAGATATAATAGACATAGGTGTCAAATACAGACATAATAGATTTAGGTGTAAAATACAGACATAATAGATATAATAGAAATAGTTATAAAATATAGACATAATAGATATACTAGATATAGGTATAAAACATAGACATAAAAGGTATAATAGATATAGTCATAAAATATAGATATAATAGATATTGGTATGAATTTAGATATAATTGATATAATAGATAGATATAATAGATGTAATAGATATAGGTATGAAATTTAGATACAATAGATATAATGGATATGGGTATCAAATATACATATAATAGATATAGGGATAAAATATAGTTATACTCGTTATAATAGATATGGGTATGAAACATAGACATAATAGATATAATAGATATAGGTACAAAATAAAGACATGATAGATTCAATAGATAAAGATATTAAATAGAGACATAATTGATATAAAAGACATTGGTAATAAATAGAGACATAATAGATATAGGTATAAAATATAGAAATAATAAATATAATAGATATAGGTAAAAAATATAGACATAAGACGTATAATAGATATAGGTATAAAATATAGACATAATAGACAGAATAGATATAGGTATAAAATGAAGACATAATAGATATAGGTATACAATATAAACATAATAGATATAATAGATATAGGTATAAAATATAGACAAAATAGACCTAATAGATATAGGTATAGACATAATAGATATAAAGATACAGTTTCAAAGTATAGACATAATAGATATAGTAGATATAGGTATAAAATAAAGACATAATAGATATAGGTATAAAAAACAGACATAATAGATGTAGGTATAAAATATAGACATAATAGATATGCCTCTAAAATGTAGACATTAGAGTTATAATAGATATAGGTAGTAAAATATAGACATAATAGATATAATAGATAAAGGTATAAAATACAGACATAATAGATATAGCTATAAAATATAGACATAATAGATATAATAGATACAGGTATAAAATATAGATATCATAGATATAGGTATAAAATAGAGATGTTATAGATATAATAGATAGACATAATACATATAATCGATAAAGGTATAAAATATAGATATAATAGATATAATGGATATGGGTATCAAATATGCATATAATAGATATAGGTATAAAATATAGATATAGTGGATATAATTTATAGAGGTATAAAATGTAGACATAATAGTTATAGTAGATATAGGTACAAAATATAGACATAAGAGATATAATAGATATAGGTATAAAATATAGATATAATAGACATTATGGAAATGGGTATCAAATATACAAATAATAGATATAGGTATGAAATGCAGATATAGTGTATACAATAGATATAGGTATAAAATATAGACATAATAGAAATATTAGATAGAGGTATAAAATATAGACATAATAGATATAATAGATATTGGTATAACATATAGACATAATACATATAGGTATAAAATATAGACATAATAGATATAATAGATATAGGTATAAAATATGGACATAAGACGTATAATAGATATAGGCATAAAATATAGACCTAATAGATATAATAGATATAGGTATAAAATATAGACATAATAGATATAATAGATAGACGTATAAAATTTGGACATAATCGATATAAAGGATAGAGGTATAAAATATAGACCAAAATAGATATAATACACATAATAGAGGAATAAATATAGACATAATATATATAGGAGATAGAGGTATGAAATATAGACATAACAGATGTAAGAGATAGAGGTATAAAATATAGACCTAATAGATATTATAGATAAAGCTATAAAATATAGACAAAAAAGATATAATAGATAGAGTTATAATGTATAGACAATAGATATAATAGATACAGTTATAAAATATAGGCATAATAGGTATAATAGTTATAGACAAAATAGATATAATAGATATAGGTATGAAATATAGACATAATAGACATAATACATATAGTTATAAAATATAGACATAATAGATAAAACAGATATAGTTATAAAATATAGACATAATAGATATAGGTATATAATAAAGATATAATAGATATAACAGAGGTGTACAATATAGACATAATAGATATAATAGACATAGGTATAAAATGTAGACATAATAGATATAGGTATAAAACACAGACATAATAGATATAATAGATATAGGTATAAAATATAGACATAATAGATACAATAGACATAGGTATAAAATATAGACATAATAGATATAATAGATATACGTATAACATATAGACATAATAGATATAGGTATAATATATAGACAATAGATATAATAGATATAGGTATAAAATATAGACATAATAGGTATAATAGATATAGGTAAAAAATGTAGACATAATAGATATAATAGATATAGGTATAAAGTATAGACATAATAGATATAATAGATACAGGTATGAAATAAGGCATAATAGATATTATAGATATAGTTATAATATATAGACAAAATAGATGTAATAGACAGAGGTATAAAATATAGATATAATAGATATTGGTATAAAATATAGATATAATAAATGTAATAGATAGACATAACAGATATAATAGATATAGGTTTAAAACATAGATACAAGAGATATAATGGATATGGGTATCAAATATACATATAATAGATATAGGTTTAAAATATAGATATAGTGGGTGTAATAGATATAGGTATGAAATATAGAAATAATAGACATACTAGACAGTTATAAAATATAGACATCATAGATAAAATAGATATAGGTTTAACATATAGACATAATAGATATAGGTATAAAATGCAGACATAATAGATACAGGTGTAAAATACAGATGTAATACATATAGGTACAAAATATACATATAATAGACATAATAGATATACGTATAAATATAGGTATAATAGATATAGGTATAAAACAGTAAAACAATAGATATACGTATAAAATAGAGTTATAATAGATATGGGTGTAAAATATAGATATAATAGATATAATAGATATAGGTATAAAATATAGACATAATAGATATAATAGATATAGGTATTAAATATAGACATAATAGATATAATAGATATAGGTATACAATGTAGACATAATCGATATAATAGACAGTTATAAAATATAGACATCATAGATATAATAGATACAGGTATAAAATATAGTTATTACAGATATAGGTATAAAATATACATATAATAGATAGACATAATAGATATAATAGATATAGGTATAAAATATGGATACAATAGATTTAATGGATATGGGTATCAAATATACATATAATAGATATAGGTATAAAATATAGATGTAGTGGATATAATAGAATATAGCTATGAAATATAGACAGGATAGATATAATAGATATAGGTATGAAATATAGACATAATAGACATAATCGATATAGGTATAAAATATAAACATATGAGATATAGGTATAAAATATAAACATAATAGATATAATAGATATAGGTGAATAATATAGACATAATAGATGTCATATATAGGTATAAAATATGGACATAATAGACATAATAGATATAGGTATAAAATATAAACATAATAGATATAATAGATATAGGTATAAAATATAGACATAATAGATATAATATATATAGGTAAAAAATATAGACATATGACGTATAATAGATATAGGTATGAAATATAGATATAATAGATATAATAGATAGAAGTATAAAATATAGCCATAATAGATATAGGAATAAAATACAGACATCATAAATATAATCGATACAGGTATTAAATATAGACATAATAGATATAGGTATAAAGTATAGACATAATAGATATAATAGATATCGGTATAAAATATAGACTTAATACATACAATCGATATAGGTATAAAATATAGACATTATAGACAATAGATATAGGTATAAAATATAGACATAATAGATATAATAGATATAGGTATAAAATATAGATATAATAGATATAATAGATATAGGTATAAAATAAAGACATAATAGATATAATAGATACAGGTACAAAATACATATATAATAAATATAGGTATAAAATATAGATATAATAGATATAATAGATATATATGTATAAAAAATACATATAATAGATACAGGTATAAAATATAGACAATAGATATAATAGATATGGATATAAAATATAGATATAATAGATATAATTATAAAATATAGATATAATAGATATAATAGATATAGGTATAAAATATAGATATAATGGGTATAGGTATAAAATATAGACATAATAGATATAATAGTTATAGGTATAAAATACAGACATAATAGATATAGATATACAATATAGACAAAATACATTTCATAGATATAGGTATAAAATATAGACATAATAGATATAATAGATATAGGTATCAAATATAGACATAATAATTATAATAGATATAGGTGTAAAATATAGACATAATAGATATAGGTACAAAATATAGACATAATGGTTATAATAGATATAGGTATGAAATATAGACATAATATATATAAAAGGCATAGGTTTAAAATGAAGACATAATAGATGTAATAGATATAGCTATAAAATATAGACAGAATAGATTTAATAGATATAGGTATAAAATAGAGACATAATATACATACTAGACACAGGTATAAAATATAGTCATAATAGAAATAGGTTTAAAATATAGACATAATGGATATAATAGATATAGGTGTAAAATATAGACATAATAGATATAGGTATAAAATATAGACAAAATAGATAGGGGTTAAAAATATAGACATAGATATAATAGATATAGGTATAAAATATAAACATACTAGATATAATAGTGATGGGAATAAAATATAGATGTAATAGATATAATAGATATAGGTGTAAAATATAGACATAGTAGATATAATAGATATAGATATAAAATATAGACATAATGGATATAATAGATATAGGCATAAAATATAGACATAATAGATATGATATTGGTATAAATTATAGACATAATAGATATAATAGATATATATATAAAATATAGACATAATAGATATAACCGATACAGGTACAAAATATGGACATAATTGATATAATAGATATAGGTATAAAACATAGACATAATAGATATAGGTATAAAATATAGATATAATAGATATAATAGATATATGTATAAAAAATAGATATAATAGATACAGGTATATAATATAGACAATAGATATAATAGATATAGGTATAAAACATAGATATAATAGATATAATTATAAAATATAAATATAATATATATAATAGATATTGGAAAAAATATAGATATAATGGATATAGGTTTAAAATATGGTTATAATAGATATAAGTATAAAATAAAGATATAATAGTAATAATAGATATAGGCATAAAATATAGACATAATAGATATGATAAATATATGTATAAAATATAGATATAATAGATATAATGGATATAGGTATCAAATACAGATATAATAGATATAGGTATAAAATATAGATATAGTGGATGTAATAGATATAGGAATAAAATACAGACATAATATATAAAATAGATATAGGTATAAAAAATAGACAAAATAGATATAATACATAAAAATACAAAATATAGACATAATAGATATAGGTATAAAGAATAGACACAATAGATATAATAGATATAGTTATAAAATATAGACATCAGAGGTATTATAGATATAGTTATAAAATATAGACATAATGGATATAATAGATATAGGTATAAAATATAGACATAATAGATATGGGTATAAAATATAAACATAATACATATAATAGATATAGGTATAAAATATAGACATAAGAGATATAATATATACAGGTATGAAATATAGACATAATAGATATGGGTATAAAATATAAACATAATACATATAATAGATATATTTATAAAATAGAGACATAAGATATAATAGATATAGTTATAAAATATAGACATAATACTTATAATCGATACAGGTATAAAAAATAGACATAGTAGATATAGGTAGTAAAATATACACATAATGGATATAATAGATATAGGTATAAAATGTAGACATAATAGATATAATAGATACAGGGATAAAATATAGACATAAAAGATAATACATATAGGTATATAATATAGACATCATAGATATAATAGATATAGGTATAAAATATAGACATAGTAGATATAGGTATAAAATATAGACATAGTAGATAGAATAGATGGAGGTATAAAATATAGATACAATAGATATAGGTATAAAATACAGATACAAGAGAAGTAATAGATATAGGTGTAAAATATAGACATAATAGATATAATAGATATAGGTATAAAATATAGTTATAATTGATATAATGATAAAGTATAAATCTAAGAGATATAATAGATATAGGTATACAATATAGACATAATAGATATAGGTATGAAATACAGACATAATAGATATAATAGATATAGGTAAAAAATATAGACATAATAGATATAGGTACGAAATATAGACATAATAGATATAATAGATATAGGAATAAATTATAGACATAATAGATATAATATATATAGGTATAAAATATATACATAATAAATTTAATAGATATATGCATAAAATATAGTCATTGTAGATATAATAGATATAGGTATAAAATATAGACATAATAGTTTATAGGTATAAAATATAGACATAATTGTTATAATAGATATAGATATGAAATATACACATAATAGATATAGATAGATATAGGTATAAAATATAAACATAAGAGATATAATAGATATAGGTATAAAATATAGCCATAATAGATATAGGTATAAAGTACAGACATAATAGATATAATGGATATCGGTATAAAAATATAGACATAATACATACAAAAGATATAGGTTTAAAATATACACATAATAGATGCAATAGATATAGGTATAAAATATAGACATAATAGATATAATAGATATAGGTATGAAATATAGACATAATAGATATGAAATATATAGGTATAAAATATAGACATAATAGATATGATAGATATAGATATAAAATATAGACAAAATAGATATAATAGATATAGGTATAAAATATAGACATAATAGATGTAACAGATACAGGTACAAAATATAGACAATAGATATGATAGATATAGATATAAAATATAGATATAATAGATATGATTATAATTATAAATATAATAGATATAATAGATATAGGTAAAAAATATAGATATAATGGATAGAGGTATAAAATATGGTTATAATAGATGTAGGTATAAAATATAGATATAATAGATAAAGGTATAAAGTACAGACACAAGAGATATAATAGATATACGTATAAAATATAGACATAATAGGTATAATAGATATAGGTATAGAATATAGACATAAAAGATATAGTAGATATAGGTATAAAATATAGACATAATAGATATGGGCATAAAATATAAACATATAGATATAATAGATATAGGTATAAAATATAAACATAAGAGATATAATAGATATAGGTATAAAATATAGACATAAAAAATATAATCGATACAGGTATAAAATATAGACAAAGTAGATATAGGTATAAAGTATAGACGTAATCGATATAATAGATATAGGTATTAAATATAGACATAATAGGCCGTGCGTGGTGGCTCAATCCTGTAATCCCAGCACTTTGGGAGGCCGAGATAGGCGGATCATGAGGTCAGGAGATCGAGAGCATCCTGGCTAATACGGAGAAACCCCGTCTCTACTAAAAAATACAAAAAACTAGCCGGGCGACGAGGCGGGTGCCTGTAGTCCCAGCTACTCGGGAGGTTGAGACAGGAGAATGGCGTGAACCCGGCAGGCGGAGCTTGCAGAGAGCTGAGAGCCGGCCACTGCACTCCAGCCTGGGCAGCAGAGCAAGACTCCGTCTGAAAAAAATAATAAATAAATAAATAAATAAATAAATAAATAAATATAGACATAATAGATATAGGTATAAAATATAGACATAAAAGATATAGGTATAAAATATACACATAATAGATATAGGTACAAAATATAGACATAATAGATATAATAAATATAGGTATAAAATATAGATTAATATATATAGGTATAAAATATAGACATAATAGATATAATAGGTATAGGTATAAAATATAGGCATAATAGATATAATAGATAGAGGTATTAAATATAGACATAATAGATATACTTGACAGAGTTATAAAATATAGACATAATAGATATTATAGATAGAGGGATAAAATATAGACATAACAGATATAATAGATAGAGGGATAAAATACAGACATAATAGATATAATAGATATAGGTATAAAATATAGACATAATAGATATAATAGATAGGAATAAAATATAGACGTAATAGATATAGGTATAAAATATAGACATCAAAAATATAATAGATATAGGTATAAATTATAGACATAATAGGTACAATAGGTATAAAATATAGACATAATAGATATAGATATAGGTATAAAATATAGACATAATAGATATAATAGATATAGGTATAAAATATAGACATAATAGATATAGGTATAAAATATAGACATAATAGATATAATAGATAGAGGTATTAAACATAGACAAAATAGATAAAGTTATAAAATATAGACATAATAATTATAGGTTCAAAATATAGACATAATAGATATAGGTATAAAATATAGACATAATAGATATAATAGATACAGGTATAAAATATAGGCATAATAGATATGATAGAGGTATAAAATATAGACATAATAGATATAATTGATAGAGTTATAAAATATAGACATAATAGATATAATAGAAATAGGTATAAAATATAGACATAACAGATATAATAGATATATGTATAAAATACAGACAAAATAGATATAATAGATATATGAATAAGATATAGACATAATAGATATAATAGATATAGGTATAAATATAGACATAATAGATATAATAGATAAAGGGTTAAATATAGACATAATAGATATAATAGATATAGGTATGAAATATACACATAATAGATATAATAGATATAGGTATAAATTATAGACATCATAGGTATAATTGATATAGGTATAAAATATAGACATAATAGATATAATAGATATAGGTATAAAATATAGACATAAGAGATATAATAGATATAGGTATAAAACGTAGACATAATAGATATGATATATATGGGTATAAAACATAGATATAATACATATGATATATACAGGTATGAAATATAGACATAATAGATATAATAGATACAGGTATAACATATAGACAAAATCGATATAGGTAAAAAATGTAGACATAATGGATATAATAGATATAGGTACAAAATATGGACATAATGGATACAGGTATAAAATATAGACAGAATAGATATAGGTACAATATTTAGACATAATAGATATAATAGATATAGGTATAAAATATAGACATAATACATATAATAGATATAGGTATAAAATAAAGACATAATAGATATAGGTATAAAATATAGACATAATAGATAAAGGTATAAAATATAGACATAATAGATATACCTTTAAAATATAGACATAACAGTTATAAAAGATACATTTATGAAATATAGACATAATATATATATTAGATATAGGTATAAAATATAGCCATAATAGATATAATAGACATAGGTATAAAATATACACATAATATTTATAGGTATAAAATATAGCCATAATAGATATAATAGATATAGGTATGAAATACAGACATCATAGATATTATAGATATAGGTATAAAATATAGACATAAAAGATAAAATAGATATAGGTATAAAATATAGATATAATAGATATCATTATAAATTGTAAATATACTACACATAATAAAGGTATAAAATATACATATAATAGATATCGGTATAAAATATAGTTATAATAGATATAGGTATAAAATATAGATATAATAGATATAATAGATACAGGTATAAAATATACACATAATAGAAGTAATAGATATAGGTACCAAATATAGACATAATAGATATAATAGATATAATAGATATAGGAATACAATACAGACATAATAGATATAATAGATATAGTTACGAAATATACACATAATACATATAATAGATATAGGTATAAAATATAGACATAATAGATATAACAAATATATGTATAAAATAGAGACATAATAGATTTGATAGATATAGGTATAAAATATACCACAATAGAAATAATAGATATAGGTATAAAAAATAGATATAATAGATATATGTAGAAAATATAGACATAAGTGATATAATAGATATAGGTATAAAATATAGACTTAATAAATATAATCGATAGAGGTATAAAATATAGACATAATATATATAGGTATAAAGTAGAGACAAAATAGATATAATAGATATCGGTATAAAATATAGACATAATACATACAAAAGATATAGGTATTCAATATAGACATAATAGATATAATAGATATAGGTAAAAATATAGACAAAATTGATATAACAAATATAGGTATACAATAGAGACATAATAGATTTCATAGATATAGGTATAACATAAAGACATGATAGATAGAATAGAAATAGCTATAAAATATATACATAATGGATATAATAGATATAGGTATAAAATATAGACATAAAAGACATAGGTATACAATGCAGACATAATAGATATAATAGATATAGGTATCAAATATAGACATAATAGATATAATAGATGTAGGTATGAAATATAGACATAATAGATAGAGGTATAAAATATAGACATAATACATATAATAGATATAGGTATGCAATACAGACATAATAGATATTATAGATATAGGTATAAAATATAGACATAATAGATGTAATAGACATAGGTATAAAATATAGACATAATAGAGATAGGTATAAAATATAGACATAATAGATATAATAAATATGGGTATAAAATATAGGCTTAGTAGAGATAGGTATAAAATATAGACATAATACATACAATAGATATAGGTAGAAAATATAGACATAATATATATGATATATATAGGTATAAAATATAGACATAATAGATATGACAGATATAGGTATATAATATCGACATAATAGATATAATAGAAATTGGTATAAAACATAGACATAATAGATATAATAGATATAGGTATAAAATATAGACATAACAGATATAATAGATATAGGTATACAATATAGACATAATAGATATAATAGATATAGGTATAAAATATAGATATAACAGATATAAGAGAGGTATAAATTATAGACATAATAGATATAGATATACGTATAAAATATAGACATAAGAGATGTAATTGATATAGACAGATACAATAGATATAGGTATAAAATATAGACGTAATACATATAATAGATATAGTTATAAAATATAGATATAATACATAGAGGTATAAAATATAGACATAATATACATAATAGACAGAGGTATAAAATATAAACATAATAGATGTAATAGATAGAGGTAAAAATATAGACATAATTGATATAGGTATAAAATATAGACATAATCGATACAATAAATATAGGTATAAAATATAGACAGATATAATAGAAATAGGTATAACCTATAGATAATAGATATAGGTATAATATATAGACAATGGATATAATAGATATAGGTATAAAATATAGACGTAATAGGTATAATAGATACAGAAAAAATTGATGTAATAGATATAGGTATAAAATATAGACATAAGAGATATAATGGACATAGTTAACAAATGTAGACATAATAGATATAATAGATATAGGTATAAAACAAAGACATAATAGATATAGCAGATACAGGTATAAAATATAGGCATAATAGATATAAGTATAAAATATAGACATAATAGATGTAATAGATATAGTTATAAAATATAGACATAAAGATATAATACATATAGGTATAAAATATAGACATAATAGATATAGGTATAAAATATAGATGTAACACATATAATAGTGGTATAAAATAAAGGCATAATAGATATAATAGATAGAGGTATAAAATATAGACATAATAGATATAGGTATAAAATATATACATAATACATATAATAGATGTAGGTATAAAATGTAAACATAATAGATATAATAGACATAGGTATAAAATATAGAAATAATAGATATAATTGATATAGGTATAAAATATAGACATCATAGATATAATCCATAAAGCTATAAAATGTAGACAGAATAGATATTATAGATATAGGTATGAAGTATAAACATAATAGATATAATAGATACTGGTATAAAATATAGACATAATGGATATAATAGATATACGTATAAAATTTAGATGTAATAGATATAGTTACGAAATATAGATATAAAAGATATATTAGATATGGGTATAAAATATACATATAATAGATATAGGTATAAAATATAGATATAACACTTATAATTGATACAGGTATAAAGTATAGATATAATAGATATAGTTATAAAATATAAATATAACAGATAAAATAGATAGAGGTATGAAATATAAATATAATAGGTATAGGTATAAAATTAGACATAATAGGTATAATAGATAGATATAGGTATAAAATATAGACATAATAGATATAATACATATACTTATAAAATATACATATAGTTGATATAATAGATATAGGTATAAAATATAGACATAATAGATATAGGTATAAAATATAGATGTACTAGTTATAATAGATATAGTTGTGAAATATAGATATAATACATATAGGTATAAAATATAGATGCAATAGATATAATATATAGACGAATAAATATAATAGATATAGGTATAAAATATAGATATATTAGATATAATAGATATAGGTATAAAATATAGTTTTAATAGATGTAGGTATAAAATACAGATATAATAGATATAATAGATATAGGTATAAAATATAGACAGAATTGATATAATAGATATAGGTATAAAATATAGATATAGATATCATGGATATAGGTATCAAATACAGATATAATAGATATAGGTATAAAATATAGAAATAGTGGATATAATAGATATATGTATGAAATATAGACTTAATAGATATAATAGATGTAGGAATAGATTATAGACATAATAGATATAATAGATAAAAATACAATATATAGTTATAATAGATATAATAGATATTGGCATAAAATATAGACATAATAGATATAGGTATGAAATATAAACATAGTAGATATAATAGATATAGGTAAACAATATAGACATAAGAGATATAAAAGATATAGGTATAAAATATAGATATAATAAATATAATCGATACAGGTATAAAATATAGACAGAATAGATATATGTATAAAGTATAGACGTAATAGATATAATAGATATCGGTATGAAATATAGACATAATACATACAAAAGATATAGGTATAAAACATAGACATAATAGATACAATAAATATAGGTATAAAATATAGACATAATATATATGATATATATAGGTATAAAATATAGACATAATAAATATGATAGATATAGGTATATAACATAGACAAAATAGATATAATAGAAATTGGTATAAAACATAAACATAATAGATATAATAGATATAGGTATAAAATATAGACATAACAGATATAATAGATATAGGTATACAATATAGACATAATAGATATAATATAGGTATAAAATATAGATATAACAGGTATAAGAGATGTATAAAATATAGACATAATAGATATAGATATACGTATAAAATATAGACATAAGAGATATAATAGATATAGACAGATATAATAGATATAGGTATAAAATATAGGACATAATACATATAATAGATATAGTTATAAAATATAGATATAATAGATAGAGGTATAAAATATAGACATAATATATATAATAGACAGAGGTATAAAAATATAAACATAATAGATGTAATAGATAGAGGTATAAAATATAGACATAATAGATATCATAGATTGAGGTATAAAATTAGACATAAGAGATATAATAGATAGAGTTATAAAATATAGACAAAATAGATATAATAGGTATTGTTATAAAATATATACAATAGATATAATAGATATACGTTTAACAGATAGTCATAATAGATATAATAGATACAGACAAATAGATCTAATAGATATTGGTATAAAATATAGACATAATAGATACAATATATATAGATATAAAATATAGACATAGTAGATACAATAGATATAGTATTAAATATAGACATAATAGATATAGGTATAAAATATAGACATAATAGATAGAATGGATATAGGTATAAAAATATAGACATAACAGACATAGGTTAAAATATAGACATAATAGAAATAATATATAGTTATAAAATATAGAAAAAAAGAGAATATAATGAATAGAGGTATAAAATAAAGACATAATTGATAAAATAGATATAATGGATAGAGGTATAAAATATAGACATAATAGATGTAATAGAGGTATAAATTATAGACATAATAGATATAATAGATATAGGTATAAAATATAGACATAATAGATATAATAGACGTATACAATTTAGACATAATCGATATAAGAGATACAGGTATAAAATATAGACAAAATAGATATAATAGATATAATAGATAGAGGATAAAATATAGACATAATAGATATAGTAGATAGAGGTATAAAATATAAACATAATATATGTAATAGATAGAGGTAAAAAATATAGACCTAATGGATGTAATAGATAAAGCTATAAAATATATACATAAAAGATATAATAGATAGAGGTATAAAATATAGACAATACATATAATAGATACAGTTATAAAATATAGACATAATAGGTATAATAGATATAGACAAAATAGATATAATAGCTATAGGTATAAAATTTAGACATAATAGATATAATACATATAGTTATAAAGTATAGACATAATAGATATAATAGATATAGGTATTAAATATAGACATAATAGATATAGGTATAAAATATAGATATAACAGATATAGGTATAAAATATAGACATAATAGATATAATAAATATAGGTATAAAATATAGACTTAGTAGATAGAGGTATACCATATAAACATAATGGATATAATATATATAGGTATAAAATATAGACATAATAGACATAATGGATACAGATATAAAATATAGACATAATGGATATAACACATATAGGTATGAAATATAGGCATAATAGATATAATAGAGGTATAAAATATAGACATAATAGATATAATTGATAGAGTTATAAAAAAAAAACATAATAGATATAATAGATAGAGGGATAAAATACAGACATAATAGATATAATAGATAGAGTTATAAAATATAGACATAATAGATATAATAGATATAGGTATAAAACATAGACTTAATAGATATAGGTATAAAATATAGACATAATAGATAGAATAGATATAGGTGTAAAATGTAGACATCATAGATACAATAGATATAGGTATAAAATATAGACAGAATAGATATAATAGTTATAGGTATAAACTATAGACATGATAGATATTGGTATAATATGTAGACAATAGATATAATAGATATAGATATAAAATATAGACATAATAGGTAGAATAGTTATAGACAAAATAGCTATAATAGATATAGGTATAAAATATAGACATAATAGATTATAATAGATATAGGTATAAAATAGGAGCATTATAGATATAGGTATAAAATATCAGACATAATAGATATAATAGATATAGGTATTAAATATAGACATAATAGATTATAGGTATAAAATATAGGCATAACAGATATAGGTATAAAATATAGACATAATAGATATAGGTATAAAATATAGACATAATAGATATAATAGATATAGGTGTAAAATATAGACATTATAGATATAGGCATAAAATACAGATATATAATAGATATAATAGACAGATGCATAAAATATAGACTAATAGATATAAGAGATATAGGTATGAAATATAGACATAATTGATATAACAGATACAGGTATAAAATATCGACATAATAGATATATGTATAAAACATGGACATAATAGATACCAATAGATGTACTTATAAAATATACACATAAAAGATATAATACAGATAGGTATATAATATAGACATAATAGATATAGGTATTAAAATATAGATATAACAGATAATAATAGGGGGTATAAAATATAGGCATAATAGATATATAGATATAGGTATAAATATAGACATAATAGATATCGGTATATAATATATACATCACAGATATAATAGATATAGGTATAAAATATAGATATAATAAATATAATAGATATAGATAAAATATAGATATTATCGATATAGGTATAAAATGAAGACATAATACATATACTAGATTTAGGTATATTATACAGTTATAATAGATATAGGTATAAAAAGTAGATCTAATAGATATAGGGATAAAATACAGCATAATAATTATAATATATGTAGGTATAAAAATTTTGACATAATAGATATAATAGATATAGGTATAACACATAGAAATAATAGATATAACCGATATAGGTATAAAAATATAGATATAGTAGATATAATACATATAGCTATAAAATGTAGACAGAATAAATATAATAGATATAGGTATGAAGGATACACATAATAGATATAACTGATACTGGTATAAAAAATAGACCTAATAGATATAATAGATATTGGTATAAAATATAGACATAATAGATATAGATATGAAAATATAGACATAATAGATATGACAGATATAGGTATAAAATAAAGACATAAGAGATATAATGGATATAGGTATAAAATAGAGACATATAGATATAGTTCTATAATATATACATAATAGATATAATAAATACAGGTACAGAAATAATAGATACAATCGATATAGGTATAAAATATAGATATAATAGATATACAGAGGTATGAAATACAGACATAATAGATACTATATATAGGTATAAAATATAAATATATATAGGTATAAAATATAGTTATGATAGATAAAGGTATAAAATATAGACATTAGAGATATAATAGATATAGCTATAAAACATAGACATAATAGATGTAATAGATATAGGTATAAAATATAGACATAATAGATATACATATAAAATATACACATAGTTGATATAATAGATATAGGTATAAAATCTAGACATAATAGATATCGGTATAACTATAGATATAATAGATATAATAGATATAGGTAATATAATATAGACATAACTGGTATAAAAATTAGGTATGAAATATAGACCTAATAGATATAGGGTTTAAATATACACATAATAGATATAATAGATATATGTATAAGATATAGACATAAAGGATATCATAGATATAGGTATAAAATATAGATATAATAGATATAAGAGATATAGGTATAAAATACAGACATAATAGATATAATAGATATAGGAATAAAGACAGACATAATTGAAATAGGGATAAAATATAGACAAATTAGATAGAAATATGGGTATAAAATGAAGACATAAGCGTATAATAGATATAAGTATAAGATATAGACATAATAGATTATTACAGATACAGATATAAAACATAGACATAATGGATATAATAGGTATAGGTTATGAAATATAGACATAATAGATATAATAGACATATGTATAAGAGGTAGACAAAATAGATAAAATGGATATAGGTATAAAATATAGACTTAATAGATATAATAGATAGAGGTATAAAATATAGACATAATAGATATAATAGTATAGATATAAAATATAGACCTGATAGATATAGGTATAAAATATAGACATATAAGTTATAATAGTTATAGGTATAAAATGTGGACATAATAGATAAAATAGATTATAGATATAAAATATAGACATAATAGATATAATAGATATAGGTATATAATATAGAAATAGTAGATATAATAGATTACAGGAATAAATATAGACATAATTGAAATAGGTATAAAATATAGACAAAAAAGATATTAAAGATATACGTATAAAATATAGACATAATAGATATAATAAATATAGGTATAAAATATAGACAGAGAAGATATACATAGATATAGGTATAAAATATAGACATAATAGATATAATAGATATAGGAATAAAATATAGACATAAAAGGTATAATAGATATAGGTATCCAAGGAGGTGGCCACCGCCATCCGTGGGGCCATCATCCTGGCCAAACTCTCCATTGTCCCGTGGCGCAGAGGCTACTGGGGGAACTAGATCGGCAAGCCCAACACCGTCCCTTGCAAGGTGACAGGCCGCTGTGGCTCTGTGCTGGTGCGCCTCATCCCTGCACCCAGGGGCACTGGCATCGTCTCAGCGCCTGTGCCCAAGAAGCTGCTCATGATGGCTGGTATTGATGACTGCTACAAACCTCAGCCCGGGGCTGCACTGCCACCCTGGGCAACTTCGCCAGGGCCACCTTTGATGCCATCTCTAAGACCTACAGCTACCTGACCCCTGACGTGTGGAAGGAGACTGTGTTTTACCAAGTCTACCTATCAGGAATTCACTGACCACCTTGTCAAGACCCACACCAGAGTCTCCGTGCAGTGGACCCAGGCTCCAGCTGTGGCTACAACATAGGCTTTTTATACAGAAAAATAAAGTAAATTAAGCTGTTAAAAAAAAAAAAGGGATATAGACTTAATAGATACAATAGATATAGGTATAAAATATAGACAGATACAATAGATACAGATATAAAATATAGACATAATAGATATAGGTATAAAATATAGACATATTAGATATAATAATTATAGGTATAAAATATAGACATAATAGATATAATAGATATAGGTATAAAATATAGACATAATAGACATACATATAAATATAGACAAAATAGATTTAATAGATATAGGTATAAAATATAGACATAATAGATATAATAGATATAGGTATAAATATAGACACAATACATATCGGTATAAAATATAGACATAATAGATTTTAATAGATATAGGTATAAATATAGACATAATAGATATAATAGATATACATATAGATATAAATATCTATATGTTAATAGAAGTATATTATAAATGTATAGTATAATATAAATGTATAATAGATATACATATAGATATAAATATAGACATAATAGATATAGGTATGAAATATAGATATATAAGATATAATAATTATATGTATAAATTAATTGATATAATAGATATAATAGATATAGGTATTAAATATAGACATAATAGATATAGATATAAAATATAGACTTAATAGATTTAATAGATAGATAGGTATAAAATATAGGCATAATACATATAATAGATTAGGTATAAAATATAGACGTAATAGATGAAATAGATATAGGTATAAAATATAGACATAATAGATTTACGTATAAAATATAGACAAAATAGATATAGGTATAAAATATAGACATAGATATAATAGATGTAAAATATACACATAATAGATATAAGAGAGATGGGGATAAAATATAGACGTAATAGATATAATAGATAACGGTGAAAAATATAGACATAGTAGATATAATAGGTATAGGTATAAAATATAGACATAGTGGATATAATAGTTATAGGTTTAAAATAAGACATAATAGATATAATAGATATAGGTATAAGATACAGACTAATAGATATAATAGATATAGATATAAAGATATAGGACATAAAGATATAAGAGATATAGGTATAAAAATATGGACATAATAGATATAGGTATAAATATAGACATAATAGATATAATAGATACAGGTGTTAAATATAGACATAATACATATAGGAATAAAATATGGACATAATTGAAATAGGTATAAAATATAGAGAAAATATACATAAAAGATATAGGTATAAAATATAGACATAATAGATACAATAGATATAGGTATGAAATACAGACATAATAGATGTAATAGATATAGGTATAAAATAGAGACAGAGTAGATATAATAGATAGGGTATAAAATATAGACATATTAGATATCAGTATAATATATAGACATACTAGATATAATAGATATAGGTATAAAATATAGATCATAACTGGTATAAAAATATAGGTATGAAATCTATACATAATACATATAGGTATAATATATACACATATTAGATATAATAGATATATGTATAAGATATAGACATAATAGATATAATAGATATAGGTATAAAATAAAGATATAAAAGATATAATAGATACAGGATTAAATACAGACATAATTGAAATAGGTATAAAATACAGACAAAATAGATATAAAAGAATATAGGTATCAAATATAGACATAATAGATATAATAGATATATGTATAAGATATATACATAATAGATACAATAGATTATAGATACAAAATATAGACATAATAGAGTATAGGTATAAAATATAGACATATTAGATTAATAGATATATGTTTAAATACAGACATAACAGCTATAGGTATAAAAATTATAGACTATAATAGATATAAAAGATGAATGGGTATAATAATTTAGACTAACTGGTATATAAATATAGGTTATGAAATATAGACATAATAGATATAGATATAAAATATAGACCAAATAGATATAATAAGATATACGTATAAATATGGACATAATAGATATAGGTGTTAATATAGACATAATAAGTATAGTAGAAATAGGTTTAAATATAGACCATAATAGATATAATAGATATAGTATAAAATATAGACATAGTAATTATAATAGATATAGGTTATAAAATATAGACATATAGATATAGGTACAAAATGTAGACATAATGGTTATAATAGATATAGGTATGAAATATAGACATAATAGATATAATAGTTATAGGTTTAAAATAAAGACATAATAGATATAATAGATATGGGTATAAAATATAGACATAATAGATATAATAGATATAGGTATAAAATATAGACATAAAAGATGTAATAATATAGGTATAAATATAGACATCATAGATATGATAGATATAGGTATAAATATAGACATATAGATATAGGTATAAAATATAGACATAATAGATATAGGTATAAAATATAGACATAATAGGTATAAGAGATATAGTTATAAAACACACACATAATAGTTATAATAGATATAGTTATAAAATATAGATTAAATAGATATAATAGATATAGGTATAAAATATAGACATAATAGATATAATAGATATAGGTATAAAATAGAGATATAATAGATATGGGTATAAAATATAAACATATAGATATAGGTATAAAATGTAGACATTATAGATATAACATAGGTATAAAATATAGACATAATAGATATAGGTATAAAAGGTAGACATTATAGATAATATAGGTCTAAAATATAGACATAATAGATATAATAGATAGAGGTATAAAATATAGACATAATAGATATAGGAATAAAATATAGACATAATAGATATAATAAATAAGTCTAAATATAGGCATAATAAACATAATAGATATAGGTACAAAACTTAGACATAATACATATAGGTGTAAAATATAGACATAATAGATATAATAGGTATAGTTATAAAATATAAACATAATAGATATAGGTATAAAATATAGACACTATAATATAATAGATATAGGTATAAAATATAGACATAATAGGTATAGTTATAAAATATAGACATAATTTATATATAGATATAGGTATAAAATGTAGATACAATAGATATAATATATTGTATAAAATATATATATAATAGATATTATAGACATAGGTAAAAATATATATAAGAGATATAATCATAATAGATATTGGCATCAAATACAGATATAATAGATCGAATATTAAGGAATAAAGTATAGATGTAATAATAATAGATACAGGTATAAAACATGGATAATAGATATAGGTACAAAATATAGACTATTAGATATAATAGTTATAGGTATAAAATATAGACAAAACAGATATAATTGTTACAGGTAAAATATACACAAAACAGATATATATAAAAATAGACATAATAGATATACGTATAAAATATAGACAAATTAGATATATAATTATACGTATAAAATGTAGATAATAGATATAATAGATATAAGTATAAAATATACACAAAATGCATATAATAGTTATAGGTATAAAATACAGACATAATAGATATAGATATAAAATATAGACATATAGATTTAATAGACATAGGTATAAAATATAGACATAATAGATATAGATAAAGGTATAAAATATAGACATAATAGATAAACAGATATAGGTATAAATATAGACATAATAGATATAGGTATAAAATATAGAGAAAATAGATATAGTATAAATTAAAGACATAGATTAATAGATATCGGTATAAATATAAACATAATAGATATAATAGATGGGTATAAAATATAGACGTAATAGATATAATAGATAGAGGTATAAAATAGAGACATATTAGATATAATAGATATAAGTATACAAAATAGACACAATAGATATACGTATAAAATACACACAAAATAGATATAACTGATATAGGTTTAAAATATAGACATAATAGATATAATAAATACAGGTATAAAATATAGACGTATATATAGTTATAGGTATAAAATACAGACATAATAAATATAATAGATATGAATAAGATATGACATATAGATAATAGAATAGGTATAAAATATAGACAAATAGATATAAGAGATATAGGAATAAAATATAGACATAATTGAAATAGGTATAAAATATAGACAAAATAGATATAAAAGATATCGGTATAAAAATAGACATCATAGTATAATAAATATAGGATAAATATAGAGATAACATATATTAATATATAGATAGAACATATAGACATAATAGATATCATAGGTATAAGTATGAAATATAGACATATAGATATAATAGATATAGTTTAAGATATAGATATAGATACAATAGATATAGATATATAAATATAGATTAGATAGATAGATATAGATATAAAATGTTGACATAATAGATATAGCTATAAAATATAGACATATTAATGTACTATATAGGTATAAAATATAGACATATTGATCAATAGATATAGTATAAAA
>NW_022143673.1:0-10942 GCF_007565055.1 Rhinopithecus roxellana
AAAGAAAACCCTGGGCCAGGTGCAGTGGCTCATGGCTGTAATCCTAGCACTTTGGGAGGCCAAGGCTGGTGGATTGCCTGAGCTCAGGAGTTCAAGACCAGCCTGGACAACACAGTGAAACCCCGCCTCCACTAAAATACAAAAAAAAAAAAAAAAAAAGCCGGGCGAGGTGCATGTGCCTGTAGTCCCAGCTACTTTGGAGGCTAAGGCAGGAGAATTGCTTGAATCTGGGAGATGGAGGTTGCAGTGAACCAAGATCATGCCACTGCACTCCAGCCTGGGGGACAGAGCAAGACTCTGTCTCCAAAAAAAAAAAAAAAAAAAAAAAGGAAAGAAAACCCTCAAGATTACACACACACACCCCACCAAGCCCCGCTAGAACTAATAAATGAGTTCAGCAAAGAAGTGGCAGCATATAAGCCCTGACAATAAAAATCTAAAAAAGAAACTAAGAGTACAGTTTCATTTGTAATAGCGTCAAGAAAATCAAATAGTGGGGAATTAACCAAGGAAATGAAAGATTTGTTTAAAACATTTTTGAGAAAAATTAAAGAAGATATAATTAAATGTAATAACATCATATTTGTCCACTGGGTGACTTAATATTGTTAACATGTCAGTATTGCCCAAAGAGATAGACAGATTCAATGCAAGCCTGTCAAAACTCCAACATTGCTTACAAAAATAGAAAAATGATTCTGAAATTCATTTGGGAATCTCAAGAGATGGCAAATGGCCAAAACAATCTTGAAAAGGATAAAAGGTTGGAGGACTCACTTTCTGGTTTCAAAACTTCATCATACAGGTTGGGCATGGTAGCTTAACACCTGTAATCCCAGTACTTGGGGAGGCTGAGGCAGAAGGATTGCTTGAGCCCAGGAGTTTTAAGACCACCCTGGACAACATGGCAAAACCCTATCTCTACTAAAAAATACAAAAATTAACTGGGCATGGGTGGTGTACCCTGTAGTCCCAGCTACTCAGGAAGCTGAGATGGGAGGATCCCTTGAACCTGGGAGGTTGAGGCTGCAGTGAGCCATGATTGTGCACTCCAGCCTGGGCGACATAGTGAGACCCTGTCTCAAAAAAAAAAAAAAAAGCTTGGTACAAAGCTATATCAATCAAGATGGTGTGGTACTGGCATAAAGACAGATATAAAGACCAGTGAGCTAGAATAGAGAGCTCAGAAATAAATCCTTGTGTATGTGGTCAAATGACATTCAAGAAGGATACAGACACCACTCAGTGGAGAAAGGACAGTCTTTTCAATAATGGTGCTGGCGAAACCTGATATCCACATGTAAAAGAATGAAATTGGACCCTCACGTAACACCATATACAAAAATTAACTCAAAGTGGATCAAGGACCTAAATATAGGACCTAAAACTATAAAAGTCTTAGAAGAAAAAAGAGGGCGAAAACTTCATGACATTAGATTTGGCAGTAATATGACACCAAAGGCAATGACAGTAAAAGAACAGACAATTGGGCTATATAAAATTTT
This sequence comes from Rhinopithecus roxellana, assembly GCF_007565055.1. NCBI lineage: Eukaryota > Metazoa > Chordata > Mammalia > Primates > Cercopithecidae > Rhinopithecus > Rhinopithecus roxellana. The sequence continues at coordinate 1,506 of NW_022143673.1, forward strand.
AAAACTTTTGTGCACCAAAGTGTACTATCAGCAGAGTAGTAACAAGGTAACCCATGGATTGGAGAAAATATTTGCAAATCACATCTGCTAAGGGATTAACATCCAGAAGATACAGAGAAAACTCCTAAAAACTGCAACAAAACCCAGTTCATAAACGGGAAAAGGATTTGAACACACATTTCTCCAAAGGTATAAAATGACCAGTAAGCACATGCAAAATTCTTAGCATTTTTGACTTGTAGGGAAAGTCAAATCACAACCACAGTGAGATACCACTTTACACCCATTGGGATGGCTGTGATCTAAAAGAACAAAAACATCACCACCAGAAAATTACAAGTGTTGGTGAAGATATAGAGAAATTAGAAGCCTTGTGTACTGCTAGTGGGAATATAAACAATACAGCTGCTATGGAAAATGGTGTGGCAGTTCCTGAAAAAATTAATGTCATTCAGTAGTAGGTGGTTATATGCCCAGAAACAATTGACAGCAGGGATGGGAACAGATATTTTTACACCCGTGTTTATAACAGCGTTCTTCTTCTCCTTCTCCTTCTCCTTCTTTCTCCTTCTTTCTCCTCCTCCTCCTCCTCTTCTTCTTCTCTCCTCCTCCTCCTCCTTTTCCTTCTTCTTCTCTCCCCCTTCTCCTCCTTCTCCTCCTCCTTCCCTCCTTCTCTCCTTCTCCTTCTTCTTCTCCTCCTCTCTCCTCCTCCTCCTTCTCCTCCTCCTTCTCCTCCTCCTTCTCCTCCTTCTCCTCCTTCTCCTCCTTCTCCTCCTTCTTCTCCTCCTCCTTCTCCTCCTCCTTCTCCTCCTCCTTCTCCTCCTTCTCCTCCTTCCTCCTCCTCCTTCTCCTCCTCCTTCTCCTCCTTCTCCTCCTTCTCCTCCTTCTTCTCTCCTCCTTCTCCTCCTTCTCCTCCTTCTTCTTCTCCTCCTTCTCCTCCTTCTCCTCCTTCTTCTTCTCCTCCTTCCTCCTCCTCCTTCCTCCTTCTTCTTCTCCTCCTTCTCCTCCTCTCCTCCTTCTCTTCCCTCCTTCTCTCCTTCTCCTTCTCCTCCTTCTCCTCCTTCCTCTCCTCCTCCTTCTCCTCCTCCTCCTCCTCTCCTCCCCTTCTCCTCCTCCTCCCCTTCTCCTTCCTCCTCCTCCTCCTTCTCCTCCTCCTCCTTCTCCTCCGCCTCCCTCGCTTCCCCCCTTCTCCTCCTTCTCCTCCTTCTCCTTCTCTTCTCCTCCTCCTTCTCCTCCTTCCTCCTCCTCCTCCTCCTTCTCCTCCTCCTCTCCTCCTCCTTCTCCCCTTCTCCTCCTTCTCCTCCTCCCCTCCTCCTTCTCCTCCTTCCTCCTTCTCCTCTTCTCTCCTCCCCTTCTCCTCCTCCTCCTCCTCCTCCTTCTCCTCCTCCTTCTCCTCCTCCTTCTCCTCCTTCTCCTCCTTCTTCTTCTCCTCCTCCTTCTCCTCCTCCTCCTCCTTCTCCTCCTCCTCCTCCTTCTCCTCCTCCTCCTCCTCCTTCTCTCCTCCTCCTCCTCCTCCTTCTCCTCCTCCTCCTTCTCCTCCTCCTCCTCCTTCTCCTCTCCTCCTTCCTCCGCCTCTCCTCCTCCTCTCCTCCTCCTCCTCCTTCTCCTCCTCCCTTCTCCTCCTCCTTCCTCCTCCTCCTTCTCCTCCTTCTCCTCCTCCTCTCCTCCTCCTCCTCCTCCTTCTCTCCTCCCTTCTCTCCTCCTCTCCTCCTTCTCCTCCTCCTCCTCCTCCTCCTTCTCCTCCTCCTCCTCCTCCTTCTCCTCCTTCTCCTTCTCCTCCCTTCTCCTCCTTCTCCTCCTCCTTCCTCCTCCTCTCCTCCTTCTCCTCCTTCCTCCTCCTCTTCTTCTTCTTTTTTCTTCTTCTTCCTTTTTTTTTTTTGAGATGGATTTTCACTCTTGTTTTCCAGGCTGGAGAGCAATGGTGCAATCTCGGCTCACTGCAGCCTCCGCCTCCTGGGTTCAAGTGATTCTCCTGCCTCAGCCTCCACAGTAGCTAGGATGACAGGCACACGCCACCACATCCAACTAGTTTTTGTATTTTTAGTAGAGACAGGGTTTCACCATGTTGGCCAGGCTGGTCTCAAACTCCTGACCTCAAGTAGTCCGCCCGCCTCAGCCTCCCAAAGTTCTGGGATTACAGGTGTGAGCCACCACACCCAGCCAGCAGCATTACTCTTAATAGCCAAAAGGTGGAAGCAATCCAGGTTTCCATCAGAGGAAGGCTAAAGAAATGGCTAAAGAAAATGTGCTATGTCATACAGCAGAATATTTTGCATCCATAGAAATGAAGAAAATTCTGGCACATGTACTGCAACATGGCCGAACCTTAAAGATAATAGGCCAACTTAGGTCTGCTAGTCAGAAAAGGACAGATACTGTATGAATCCACTTGTATGTGATACGCGGGGTAAGAGAAAGTAGAATGGTGGTTGCCAGGGCCTGAGGGGAGGCAGGGATTGGTAGTTACTGTTTGATGGGTCCTGAGTTTCCGTTTTGCAAGATGAAATATGTTCTGAAGATGGATGGTGGTAATGTTTGTACAACAGTGTGAATGCACTTAATGCTGCTGAACTGGACACATAAAAAGTGGTTAAAGTGATAGTCAGAAACTGACAGTAAGGAAAGTAAGTTTCTGAATTAACCGATACAGAATTTAAAATAACTGTCTTAAACATGTTCAGTGAGCTAAAAGATAATTCAGACAACTAAATAAAATCAGGAAAATGATACATGAAGAAAAACGGTAAATTTTATGTTATGTATATTTTACTCCAATTTTTAAACATAATTAAAACAAAATCCAGCATTGCTTATTTCATTTTTTAATTATAAAAACCAGTTGAAGTTATTCTTCACCAGGGTCCTTTTGCATCCCAACCCCATCACACACCCGACATTTGACAATGTGCGGTGACCTTTTTTGAGGGTTGGGTACTACTGGCATCTGGTAGGTAGAGATCAGGGATGCTGCTAAACATCCTACAGTGTACAGGACAGCCCTCACTGTAAATAATTGTCCAGCCTCAAATGTCAGTACTGCTGAGGTTGAGATACCCTGAAATAGAATGATGACCAATTAAAAGCCTAGAGAGGCTCTTGGATGATTGCATCTTTGTTTAGGGAGGAAAAGTGATGACAGTATGAAAACTGGGCTGTGCCGTGAAGATTGAGAGTCATCAAGAGGTTATTAGTCTGCTGGGGCATATCACCGGCTGGGTGGCTTAACCGCCAGCAGTTAATTCTCTCACAGTTCTGGGGGCTGGAAGTCCAAGGTCAAGGCACCGGCAGGGATGTTTTCTGGGAAGGCCTCTCTCTTCCGCTTGCAGATGGCTGTCGTCTCTGAGTCTTCTCATGGTCTGTCCTCTGCTTGCACTTAACTCCTGCTGTCTTGTTTCTTTTCTTTTTTTTTTTTTTTGAGGCAGAGTCTCCCTCTGTCGCCTGGGCTGGAGTGCAGTGGTGCGATCTCGGCTCACGGCAAGCTCCGCCTCCCGGGTTCAGGCCTTTCTCCTGCCTCAGCCTCCTGAGTAGCTGGGACTACAGGCGCCCGCCACCTCGCCCGGCTAGTTTTTTGTATTTTTTAGTAGAGACGGGGCTTCACCATGTTAGCCAGGATGGTCTCGATCTCCTGACCTCGTGATCCGCCCGTCTCGGCCTCCCCAAGTGCTGGGATTACAGGCGTGAGCCACCGCGCCCGGCTCATCTCTTTCTTTTCTTAGGAGTACCCCAGTCCTATTGGATTAGGGCCCCACTCTGTGACCTTATTTACTTCCATAAAGGCCTTATCTCCAAATAGAGTTGTACTGGGAGTTAGAACAACATACAGATTAAGATTAGGGGAGACACAATTTACTTCATTATATTCTGCTCTCTGACCCCCTCAGATTTATGTCCCTTCAGTTCAAAAATACATTCACCCCCATCTCAACAGCTCTGAACATCTCACCTCATTCTGGCATCAACTCCAAGTTCAGAGTCTCATCTAAATAGCATTCAACTCAAGTATAGGGGAGACTTGAGGTATGATCCATCCTGAGACATAATTCCTCCCAGCTGTGATGGTATAGGCGCAGGACAGACTTTCCCGTTCCAAAAGGGAGAAACCAGAAGAAAGTGCTTCTAAACAAGTCCAAAACCTAGCCAGGCAAATCCCATTACATCTTACGGCTAGAGGATCATCCTCTTTGGCTCCACGCTGTGCCCTCCACGCCCTCTTCGCCCCTAGGGTGGTGACTTTGCCCCTGAGGGCTGTGGTCAGAGGCAGCTGGGTTCGCTGTAACTGTCAGAGGTGGCCCTACCCTGTGAAATCAAGGAGTAGACAGGCTTGCCCTGAGCTTATATACTCTGTGTCTTGGTGGCAGTGGCAGCACTGGGGGGTCTCTAAATTGCCCTTGGGATCATCCTTCCTTTTTTTTTTTTTTTGAGATGGAGTCTTGCTCTGTCGCCCGGGCTGGAGTGCAGTGGCCGGATCTCAGCTCACTGCAAGCTCCGCCTCCCGGGTTCACGCCATTCTCCTGCCTCAGCCTCCCGAGTAGCTGGGACTATAGGCGCCGCCACCTCGCCCAGCTAGTTTTTTTTTTTGTATTTTTTGGTAGAGACAGGGTTTCACCGTGTTAGCCAGGATGGTCTCGATCTCCTGACCTCGTGATCCGCCCGTCTCAGCCTCCCAAAGTGCTGGGATTACAGGCTTGAGCCACCGTGCCCGGCCATCCTTCCTTTTCTTGAAGAACAAAGAATGTTTGCATCCAGGTAGCTCTGCTTTCAGAAGTCCAAAAGCCTTACTTTATTTTATTCCATGTCCATCCCCTTTACCGCAAGTTGCCAGTGTCTCTACTGGTATAATCCCATCTCTCTTCCTTGCTTCTGCTGAGACGGCTGATTAAGTCTAGGGAATCTCTTTAGAGGAGGAGTGTTCAGCCACACCCTTGACTTTTCTCTCTGTAACACTCTTATTTTTTGCAATATGGATAGCCTGAGAATTTTCTGACTCTAGTTCCTGATTCCCTGTTGCTTAACAATTTCTTCTTTAATTTGCTTTTTTTCCTTTTGCATTTTACTGTAACCAGTTAAAGAGAAATCAGGTTGTATCTTCAACACTTTCCTTATAAATCTCCTCTGCTAAATATCCAAGGTTGTCATCCACAAAGCCACTTCTCCATTTCTATTTAGTTGTTACAGTGACACCCACCTCATAATCCAAATCTGTTTTATTTAGGGTTCTCCAGAAAAACAAAGCCAGTAGGATTTTTTTTTTTTTTTTTTTTGTAGGAGATTTATTAAAAGGAATTGGCTTATGCAAGTATAGATTCTGGTGAGTCCAAAATATGCAGTGTGGGCCAGCAGCCTGGAAACACAGGAGAGCTGATGGGGGCAGATGAAAGCCAAAGGCAGTCTCTTGCTCAGGAAAGTCAGTGTTTTTGTTCTGCCCAGGTTTTCAGGTGATTGGATGGGGCCCATCCACATTATGGAGGGAACTGTGCTTACTGAAAGCTCACCAACTTAAATGTTAATCTCCAAAGATTCATTCCGGATTGACACATAAAATTAACCATCACTGGAGGTAATGATAATAGTGTAGATAAGACAGGCCAGCACCAATAGAGGTTTAAAAAAATCTGAGTGAAAATATAATATAACAAACTAGAAAATATAATTGGATGTGGGAATAAGTGCAAAATTGCAAGCCTTTGTTTTTGCAAAGATGGTGGTACCATTTTTCTAAAATGCCCAGGGCAGAAGACACTGCACTTACTAGAATGATTGCTTAGAAAGTGATTCTCCACCTCGACTACGTGTAGAATCATCTGGAAGATTTTAGGAATCTCTCTGTCCAAGCTATGCTGCACACCAGTTAAATCTAAATTCTGGGCGTAAAGCCAGGCGTGGTGGCTCAAGCCTATAATCCCAGCATTTTAGGAGGCCAAGGTGGGCGGATCACCTGAGGTGAGGTGAGTTTGAGACCAGCCTGGCCAACATGGTGAAACCCTGTCTCTACTGAAAATACAGACATTAGCCAGGTGTGGTGGCACACGCCTGTAATCCTAGCTATTTGGGAGGTTGAGGTAGAGGAATTGCTTGAGCCTGGGAGGTGAAGGTTGCAGTGAGCCAAGATCGCATCATTTCTCTCCAGCCAGCCTGCTGGGCGACTGAGCGAGACTCTATCTCAAAAATAAATAATTAAATGAAACAAATAAATACATTCTGGGCATGAGACCAGGCATCAGTATTTAAAAACTTCTCTAGGTGATTCCAGAGTATAACCAGCCTTGAGAACTGCTGTTGAGAGAAGCAGAGTCATGAGAAGCCTTTTACAAAAATTCTACCTGCCCAACAAAATCCTGGAGTACATGAGCCCAAGTTTCATTTCTGTGCTTCTTTCTTTTCCTAGCTGGCCTTGGCCGCACAGGCACTCTGATAGCATGCTACATCATGAAGCATTACAGGATGACAGCAGCCGAGACCATTGCGTGGGTCAGGATCTGCAGACCTGGCTCGGTGATTGGACCTCAGCAGCAGTTTTTGGTGATGTAAGTAGTAGCGTACATCTGTAGTTCCAAGGGAACAAGTGGGGTTGGAACTGATGGGGACTGGAATTTCCCTTAGTTTCCAGTAACAACAGATAGTCTGGTAGGAAGAAGTTGTTCATGTATCTTTCTGGAAAGCTCTATTTTGATGTTATTTAAATGCTCTAGGAAGCAAACAAGCCTCTGGCTGGAAGGGGACTATTTTCGTCAGAAGTTAAAGGGGCAGGAGAATGGACAACACAGAGCAGCCTTCTCCAAACTTCTCTCTGGCGTTGATGACATTTCCATAAATGGGGTCGAGAATCAAGACCAGCAAGAACCCGAACCGGTAATGAAGCTGTTTCTGTTGAGATGTTGTTACTGCTTTAACTGCTGTTGAAACCTTGTCAGGGCATGGAGAAATCTGTAGGTAAAATAATAAAGCAGCTCTTGGATGATTGTCAGTTTTTTATATTTATAACCCTCTCTAGGCACTTTTTACCCAAAATAATGGAAACAAGGTTGTGTGTGTCCATAAAACTGTAACTCGGCAGGTGCATAAAGGTTGTGAAATGAGCTCTTTAGCCAGATCTACCCCTGCCCCTCACCCCTTTTTGCCGTTTCACAGCAGCCGATTTAGGAAAGCAATCAGTCTCAAATGGGGAGCTTTTAACGAATCAAGGGCTTAGGGGGCAGCAGTACTACATTAAGTGGTAGTAAGTACACTGTGAGATTTTAAAAAGAATGTTTTCAAACGTGAAAGCCCATTAACCTCTTCTTCACTGTCGATACGTTCTATAATGAGTGCTGCTGGGTTGTCTCTGAAAGTCAGCTTTGGCTGTCTTAAAATGGGATCTGTAGCTTGATTGTGAAAGGGAAAAATATTTTAGAGTTTGCAGAAACTTGGGCTGTCTGTGCTTATGTGGATAAATTGCTGCTCTGCTTTACTGGATTAATAAGTGCAATGTAAACCATTAGCTCAGTGTTTTTTTACTTACACAGTACAGTGACGACGACGAAATCAATGGAGTGACACAAGGTGATAGACTTCGGGCCCTGAAAAGCAGAAGACAATCAAAAACAAACGCTATTCCTCTCACGTGAGTCTGGCTTCCTTTGTTGTGGTTGATGTTTCTTTATTAGTGTGTGGGGTCCTTGGTGAGGGTTTCTCCTGCACATTTTTCTCCATAATTGCAAGCCCATGATGCCACTTTGAAATGTTTGCCTATGTTATTTAAAACCTAGGGGTGCTGGCCTTGGAATCTCTCAGCTGTCCCTTGTTTACCTTGGTCCTCATGGGCCTTTATGGGTGGGAAGGCGACATCAGGGATGCTTTTTCTCCGTGAATAATCAGCACGGGGCATCCTCCAGAGCTCAAGAGCAGATGGAAAGCCCAGGATGCCAGACCTGTCCATAGTTATAAACCGGTCTATCTCTTTACATTCGCCATGTTGCAGATCATTTGTTTTGATCAGCATGACGTGACGGCTTAATGACATTATGTTGTTTTTGGGGCAACAGTGAACTGGTCTAAACTATATTTTGGGTTTTTTGTTTGTTTCTTTGGGGAATGATTTTCTAGTTATAGAGGAAGATTTAGCCTGGGAACAGGAAGTGTTACAGTTACTGAGTGGATGTGTGTCCGTGTGTCCATTCTTGTGAACGTGTGTTCGTTGGGATTGAACCTGACGGAGCGTCCGAGATGATTAGACAGATGCGCAGACGCGAACTGCAGGACCGTGGTCTTTTTTAGTAGCTGCTTCCACCTGTGGCCACCGGATTTCTTCCTTCTGGTTACTTCCTTCTTCGTGGTGGGCACCAGATTTCCAACCTTCTTTTTTGGGGGAAGGGAGTGTGATGGACATAGATCATTTATTCAGTAAGCATCTTGTAACATGGTAAGGAAGTATGATCTAATAAACTGTTTGTATTGGCAGAGAACAGGTTTTCTTTTTCACTGAAAGTAATTCCTCACTAGTATCTTGTCATAAAAATCCTGAAGTAGAATCACATGTAAGGCATGTGTCGTTATGGGCTGCTCCTCTGGGAGGTTCTTCAAAGACCCAGTGCAAAGAGTTGCGTTCTGCAGTGTGCAGTGTTATGTGAATGTATGGAGGGCATCCATTTTGATTACAGGCATTTATGAAGATTTCTTTTGCAGCTTAGTGGTACTGTAGTCAACTAGACTGCTTTAAAAATGGTGCCTTTTGGCCAGGCGTGGTGGTTCACACCTGTAATCCCAGCACTATGGGAGACCAAGGTGGGCGGATCACCTGAGGTCAGGAGTTCAAGACCAGCCTGGGCAACATGGTGATAGCCCGTCTCTACAAAAATACAAAAATTAGCCAGGCATGATGGTAGGTGCCTATAATCCCAGCTACTCAGGAGGCTGAGGCAGGAGGATCGCTTGAATCTGGGAGGCGGAGATTGCAGTGAGCTGAGATCGCGCCATTACAGTCCAGACTGGGCGACAGAGTGAGACTCCATCCCAAAAAACAAAGAAAATGGTGCCTTTTGTATAATTTACTTAACTCCAAATGTCATTTTGTTTTTAATTTCCTTATTAAAAGTCTTCATCTAAGGCCTTCACGGTTTTTCTTTGGCAGTATCGTGGTGGCTCCAGGTAATCATCCAGATACTAACTCTGGATGTGGCGGAGGCAGGCAGTGCCCTCGAGCAGTGCTCCTCTGACTTAAGTGTGCATGAGGCACTCGGCGCTTGTTGAAATATGGGTTATGATTAGTGGGGTGGGGGCAGGGCCCAAGATTTCACATTTCTAGCAGAGGCTGCTGGTCCAGGGACCACACATTGAATTGCAAGCCCTAGGAAACTGATGCTTTTGTGGGTTGATTTTAGCTGTGTCCAGGTTTTTTTGTTTTGTTTTTCAGAATCAGCATCATCATTTATTTTTTAATACTTTGTTGCCTGCTGTTCAAA
>NW_022143674.1:0-22798 GCF_007565055.1 Rhinopithecus roxellana
TCTATTATCTCTAGATTTTATGCTTATATCTATTATATCCACTATATCTATATTTTATACCTATATCTATTATATCTATATTTAATACCTATATCCATTGTATCTCTTTTGTCAATATTTTATATATATGTCTATCATACCTATTATGTCTATGTTTTATTCCTATATCTATTATATCTATTATATCTATATTTTATACCTATATCTATTATAACCATATTTTATACCTATATCCATTATATGTATATTTTTTACCTATATCTATTATGCCTATTATATTTATATTTTATACCTACATCTATTATATCTATATTTTGTACCTGTATCTATTATATCTATTATGTCTATATATTATACCTATATCTATTATATCTATTATGTCTATATTTTATACATCTATCTATCATATCTATTATGTCTGTATTTTATACCTGTATCTATTATATCTATATTTTCTAATTATATCAATTATATCTATATTTTATACCTTTATCTATTATATCTATTATGTCTATATTTTGTACCTATATCTATTAATCTATTGTGTCTATTTTTTATACCTATATCTATCAAATTTATTATGTCTCTATTTTATACCTATATTTGTTATATCTAGTGTGTCTATATGTTATGCCTATATCTATTATATTTATTATGTCTATATTTTATACCTATATCTATTGTATGTATTGTGTCTATATTTATACCTATATCTATTATATCTATTATGTCTAATCTTTATAACTATATCTGTTATGTCTATGTCTTATACCTGTAGCGATTATATGTATTATGTTTATATTTTATACATATATCTATTATATCTATCTTTTATACCTATATCCGTTATATCTATTGTATCTTTATTTTATGACTATATCAATTATATCTATATTTATACGTATATCTATTATATCTATATTTTATATCTATATCTATTATATCTATATTTTATACCTTTATCTATTATATCTATTATGTCTACATTTTGAACCTATATCTATTATATCTATTATGTCTATATTTTATACCTGCAATTATTATATGTAAGATGTCTATATTTTATACCTATATCTATTATGTCTATAATTTATACCTATCTATTATATCTATTATGTCTATATTTCATACCTACATCTATTATATCTATTATGTCTATATTTTATACCTATTTCTATTATGTCTATGTTTATACCTGTATCTATTACATCTAATTTGTCTATATTTTATACCTATATCTATTATATCTATTATGTCTATATTTTATACCTATATCTATTATATCTATTATATACATATTTTATACATACATCTATTATATCTATTATGTGTATATTTTATACCTATAACTATTTTGTCTATATTTATTACCTATATCTATTATATCTATTATGTCTATATTTTAAACCTATATATATTATATCTATTATGTCTGTATTTTATACCTGTATCTATTATATCTATTATGTCTATATTTTATCCCTCTATCGATAATATCTATTATGTCTATATTTTATACCTACATGTATTATATCTATTATGTCTTTATTTATAGCTATATCTATTATACCTATTATGTCTATACTTTATAACTGTATCTATTACATCTATTATGTCAATATTTTATACCTCTATCTGTTCCATCTATTATGTCTACATTTTATACCTATATGTATTTTATCTATTATGTCTTTATTTTATACCTATATCTATTATATCTATTATGTCTATACTTTATAACTGTATCTATTATATCGAATGTGTCTATATTTTATACCTATATCTATTATGTCTATATTTTATAGCTATATCTATTATATCTATTATGTCTATATTTTATCCGTATATCTATTATGTCTATATTTATACCAATATCTATATCTATTATGTCTATATTTTATACCGATATCCATTATATCTATTATGTCTGAATTGTATACCTATATCTATTTTATCTTTTATGACTATATTTGATACCTATATCTATTATATATTATGTGTATATTTTATACCAATATCTATTACATCTATTATGTCTATATTTATAACTGTATTTATTATATCAATGATGTCTATATTTTATACCTATATCTATAATGTCTTTATTTTTACCTGGATCTATTATATCTATTATGTCTATATTTTATAGCAATATCTATTACGTCTATATTTTATACCTATATCTATATATTCTATTTATATTTTATAATTATATCTATTATATCTATATTTTATACCGATATCTATTATATCTATTAAATCTATAGCTGATAACTATATCTATTATATCTCTATTTTATACATATATCTATCATGTCTATTATATCGATATTTTATACCCATATCTATTATATCTATATTTTATACCCCTATCTATTATATCTTTTATGTATATATTTTATACCGATATCTATCTATTATGTCTATATTTTATACCTATGGCTATTACATCTATTTTGTCTATATTTTATACCTATATCTATTATATCTATTATGTCTATATTTTATACTTATATCTATTATGTCTATATTTTATACCTATATCTATTATATCTATTATGTCTATATTTTATATCTTTATCTATTACATCTATTATATCCATATTATATACCTATATCTATCATAACTATATTTTATACCTATATATATTATATCTATATTTTATACCTATATCTATTATATCTATTATGTCTAAATGTTATACCTATATGTATTTTTTATATATTTTATACTTATATCTATTATAATTATTATGTCATATTTTATAACTATATATTATGTCTATATTCTGCACCTATATCTATTATATCCATTATGTCTATATTTTACAACTCTATATTATGTCTATATTTTATATCTTTATCCATTATATATCATGTCTCTATTTTATAACTATATCTATTATGTCTATATTTTACACCAATATCTATTGAATCTATTCTGTGTATATTTTATACGTATATCTATTATATCTTTATGTCTATATTTTATACCTATATGAATTATATCTATATTTTATAACTATATGTATTATATCTATATTTTATTGCTATATATATAATATCCATTATGTCTACATTTTATACCTATATATATTGTATCTATTATGTCTGTATTACATACCTATATCTATATACCTATTATGTCTATATTTATACCTATAATATTTTATCTATTTTATACCTATATCATTTTATCTGTTATATTTATTTTTAAATATATCTATTATATCATATTTTATACCTATATCTATTATAACTATTACATCTATATTTGATACCTATCTTTATGATATCTATATTTTATACCTATATCTATCATATATATATCTATATTTTACACGTATATCTATTTCATCTATATTTTATACCTATATCTATATCTATTATGTCTATATTTTATACGTATATCTATTGTATCTATTGTGTCTATATCTTCTACCTATATCGATTGTATCTATTATGTCTATATTTCTTACCTATATCTATTATATCTATTATGTCTATATTTTATATCTATATGTATATCTATTATGTCTATATTTTATATCTATATGTATATCTATATGTCTATATGTTATACGTATATCTATTATACCTTTTATGTCTAGATTTGATACCTATATCTCTTATATCTATTATGTCTACATGTTATACCTATATCTATTATATCTATTAAGTCTATATTTTATACTTATATATATAATCTGTTATGTCTATATTTTATACCTATATCTATTATAACTATTATGTCTATATTTTATAACTATATATCTTATACCTATTATGTCTATATTTTATACCTATATCTATTATGTCTATATTTTATAACTCTATCTATTCTATTATGTGTATTTATTATACCTATATCTATTATGTGTATATTTTATACCTCTATCTATTCTATCAATTATGTCTATATTATATACCTATATCTATTATGTCTATATTTCATACCTATATCTATTATATCTATGATGTATATTTTATACCTCTATGTATTACATCATTTATGTCTATTTTATACCTATGTCTATTATATCTATTATGTCTCAATTTCATACCTCTCTTATATCTATTATGTTCATATTTATATCTATATCTATTATACCTACTATGTTTATGTTTCATATGTCTATCTATTATATCTATTATGTCTGTATTTTATACCTATGTCTATTATATCTATTATGTCTACATTTTATACCTATATCTGTTATATCTTCATTGTCTATATTTTATACCTATATCCATTATATCTATTATGTCTATACTTTATACCTATATCTATTATATCTATAATGTCTATATTTTATACCTATATCTATTATGTCTGTTATGTCTATATTTTATACCTATATCTATTATATCTATTATGTGTGTATTTATACCTAAATCAATTATATCTCTTATGTCTACTGTGTACCTATATCTATTTTGCCTATATTTTGTATCTATATCTATTATATCGATTATATCTATTTTATGCGTATATCTATTATATCTCTTATGTCTATACTGTGTACCTATATCTATTTTGTCTATATTTTATACCTATATCTATTATGCCTATATTTTATAGCTAAATCTATTTATCAATTATGTCTATATTTTATACCTGTAATTATTATATCTCATATGTTTATATTTTATAGCTATATCTATTATGTCTACATTTTATATCTATATCTATCATATCTATTATGTCTATATTTTATATCTATATCTATTGTATCTATTATGTCTATATCTTAAACATATATCTATTGTATCTATGATGTCTATATTTCATTCGAATACCTATTATATCTGTTATGTCTATATTTCATATCTATATCTATTATATGTATTATGTCTATATTTTATACCTATATTTATTATATCTATTATGTCTACATTTTATACCGATATCTTTTATGTCTATTTTGTCTATATTTTATACCTATTTCAATTATGTCTGTATTTTATTCCTATATCTCTTATATCTGTTATGTCTGTATTTTATACCTATATCTATTGTATCTATTATGTGTATATTTTAAACCGATATCTGTTATGTTTATATTTTATACCTATATCTATTATATCTAGTATGTCTATATTTTATACGTATATCTCTTTTATCTATTATGTCTATATTTATACATCATATATTGTGTCTATTATGTGTATATTTTATACCTATATCTGTTATGTCTATATTTCATACCTATATTTTTATACCAGTTATGTCTATATTTATAACTATATGTATTATATCTGTTATGTCTATATTTTATACCGATATCTGTTATGTCTATATTTTATACCTGTATCTATTATATCTCTTCTGTCTATATTTTATAACTATATCTATTATATCTATTATGTCTATATTTCATACCTATATCTATTATATCTACTCTGTCTATATTTTATACCTATATCTATTATATCTATTATGTCTATATTTTATACGTATATCTATTATGTCCATATTTTATACCTATGTATATTATACCTATTATGTCTATATTTTATCTTTATCTATTATATGTATTTTGTCTATATTTTATACCAATATCTCTTATACTACTATATCTGTATTTTTTACCTATCTATTATATCTATTATATCAATGTTTTATACCTATATCTATTATGTCTATATTTATACCTATATAATATCTATTATGTCTATTTTATACCTATATCTATTATATCCATTATGTCTGTGTGTTTTATACCTATATCTGTTATATCTACTATCTATATTTTACATCTATATCTATTATATCTGTTACTTCTATACTTTATACCCATCTCTATAATATCTATTATGTTAATATTTTATACCTATATCTATATCTATTAGATATATTTTATACCTATATCTATTATAACTATTATGTCTGTATTTTATACCTATATCTATTTTATCTATTATGTATATTTTATACCTACATCTATTATATCTATTATGTCTATATTTTTTACCTATATCTATTATATATTATGTCTATATTTTAAAACTATATCTATTATACCTCTCATGTCTATATTTTATACCTATATCTATTATATCTATTGTGTCTGTACTTTATACCTATATCTATTTTTTTTTTTTTTTTTTTTTTTTATTATACTTTAAGTTCTAGGGTACATGTGCATAACGTGCAGGTTTGTTACATATGTATACCTATGCCATGTTGGTGTGCTGCACCCATCAACTCGTCAGCACCCATCAATTCATCATTTATATCATGTATAACTCCCCAATGCAATCCCTCCCTCCTCCCCCCTCCCCCCTCCCCATGATAGACCCCAGTGTGTGATGTTTCCCTTCCCGAGTCCAAGTGATCTCATTGTTCAGTTCCCACCTATGAGTGAGAACATGCGGTGTTTGGTTTTCTCTTCTTGTGATAGTTTGCTAAGAATGATGGTTTCCAGCTGCATCCATGTCCCTACAAAGGACGCAAACTCATCCTTTTTTATGGCTGCATCGTATTCCATGGTGTATATGTGCCACATTTTCTTAATCCAGTCTGTCACAGATGGACATTTGGGTTGATTCCAAGTCTTTGCTATTGTGAATAGTGCCGCAATAAACATACGTGTACATGTGTCTTTGTAGTAGACTAATTTATAATCCTTTGGGTATATACCCAGTAGTGGGATGGCTGGGTCATATGGTACATCTAGTTCTAGATCCTTGAGGAATTGCCATACTGTTTTCCATAATGGTTGAACTAGTTTACAATCCCACCAACAGTGTAAAAGTGTTCCTATTTCTCCACATCCTCTCCAACACCTGTTGTTTCCTGACTTCTTAATGATTGCCATTCTAACTGGTGTGAGATGGTATCTCATTGTGGTTTTGATTTGCATTTCTCTGATGGCCAGTGATGATGAGCATTTTTTCATGTGTCTGTTGGCTGTATGAATATCTTCTTTTGAGAAATGTCTGTTCAAATCCTTTCCCCACTTTTTGATGGGGTTGTTTGTTTTTTTCTCGTATATTTGTTTGAGTTCTTTGTAGATTCTGGATATTAGCCCTTTGTCAGATGAGTAGGTTGCAAAAATTTTCTCCCATTCTGTAGGTTGCCTGTTCACTCTGATGGTAGTTTCTTTTGCTGTGCAAAAGCTCTTTAGTTTAATTAGATCCCATTTGTCAATTTTGGCTTTTGCTGCCGTTGCTTTTGGTGTTTTAGACATGAAGTCCTTGCCCATGCCTATGTCCTGAATGGTACTACCTAGATTTTCTTCTAGGGTTTTTATGGTATTAGGTCTAACATTTAAGTCTCTAATCCATCTTGAATTAATCTTCGTATAAGGGGTAAGGAAAGGATCCAGTTTCAGCTTTCTACTTATGGCTAGCCAATTTTCCCAGCACCATTTATTAAATAGGGAATCATTTCCCCATTTCTTGTTTCTCTCAGGTTTGTCAAAGATCAGATGGCTGTAGATGTGCGGTATTATTTCTGAGGACTCTGTTCTGTTCCATTGGTCTATATCTCTGTTTTGGTACCAGTACCATGCTGTTTTGGTTACTGTAGCCTTGTAGTATAGTTTGAAGTCAGGTAGCGTGACGCCTCCAGCTTTGTCCTTTTGACTTAGGATTGTCTTGGCAATGCGGGCTCTTTTTTGGTTCCATATGAACTTTAAAGCAGTTTTTTCCAATTCTGTGAAGAAAGTCATTGGTAGCTTGATGGGGATGGCATTGAATCTATAAATAACCTTAGGGAGTATGGCCATTTTCACGATATTGATTCTTCCTATCCATGAGTATGGTATGTTCTTCCATTTGTTTGTGTCCTCTTTGATTTCACTGAGCAGTGGTTTGTAGTTCTCCTTGAAGAGGTCCTTTACATCCCTTGTAAGCTGGATTCCTAGGTATTTATTCTCTTTGAAGCAATTGTGAATGGAAGTTCATTCCTGATTTGGCTCTCTGCTTGTCTGTTACTGGTGTATAAGAATGCTTGTGATTTTTGCACATTAATTTTGTATCCTGAGACTTTGCTGAAGTTGCTTATCAGCTTAAGGAGATTTTGGGCTGAGACGATGGGGTTTTCTAAATATACAATCATGTCATCTGCAAACAGGGACAATTTGACTTCTTCTTTTCCTAACTGGATACCCTTGATTTCTTTCTCTTGCCTGATTGCCCTAGCCAGAACTTCCAACACTATGTTGAATAGGAGTGGTGAGAGAGGGCATCCCTGTCTTGTGCCAGTTTTCAAAGGGAATTTTTCCAGTTTTTGCCCATTCAGTATGATATTAGCTGTGGGTTTGTCATAAATAGCTCTTATTATTTTGAGGTATGTTCCATCAATACCGAATTTATTGAGCGTTTTTAGCATGAAGGGCTGTTGAATTTTGTCAAAAGCCTTTTCTGCATCTATTGAGACAATCATGTGGTTCTTGTCTTTGGTTCTGTTTATATGCTGGATTACGTTTATTGATTTGCGAATGTTGAACCAGCCTTGCATCCCAGGGATGAAGCCCACTTGATCATGGTGGATAAGCTTTTTGATGTGCTGCTGAATCCGGTTTGCCAGTATTTTATTGAGGATTTTTGCATCAATGTTCATCAGGGATATTGGTCTAAAATTCTCTTTTTTGTTGTGTCTCTGCCAGGCTTTGCTATCAGGATGTTGGCCTCATAAAATGAGTTAGGGAGGATTCCCTCTTTTTCTATTGATTGGAATAGTTTCAGAAGGAATGGTACCAGCTCCTCCTTGTACCTCTGGTAGAATTCAGCTGTGAATCCATCTGGTCCTGGACTTTTTTTGGTGGGTAGGCTATTAATTATTGCCTCAATTTCAGAGCCTGCTATTGGTCTATTCAGGGATTCAACTTCTTCCTGGTTTAGCCTTGGGAGAGTGTAAGTGTCCAGGAAATTATCCATTTCTTCTAGATTTTCTAGTTGATTTGCGTAGAGGCGTTTATAGTATTCTCTGATGGTAGTTTGTATTTCTGTGGGGTCAGTGGTGATATCCCCTTTATCATTTTTTATTGCATCTATTTGATTCCTCTCTCTTTTTTTCTTTATTAGCCTTGCTAGCGGTCTGTCAATTTTGTTGATCTTTTCAAAAAACCAACTCCTGGATTCATTGATTTTTTGGAGGGTTTTTTGTGTCTCTATCTCCTTCAGTTCTGCTCTGATCTTAGTTATTCTTGCCTTCTGCTAGCTTTTGAATGTGATTGCTCTTGCCTCTCTAGTTCTTTTAATTGTGATGTTAGAGTGTCAATTTTAGATCTTTCCTGCTTTCTCTTGTGGGCATTTAGTGCTATAAATTTCCCTCTACACACTTACAAAGAGACTTAGACTCCCATACAATAATAATGGGAGACTTCAACACTCCGCTGTCAACATTAGACAGATCAACGAGACAGAAAGTTAACAAGGATATCCAGGAATTGAACTCATCTCTGCACCAAGCGGACCTAATAGACATCTATATGAACATCTATAGAACTCTCCACCCCAAATCAACAGAATATACATTCTTCTCAGCACCACATCGCACTTATTCCAAAATTGACCACATAATTGGAAGTAAAGTACTCCTCAGCAAATGTAAAAGAACAGAAATTATAACAAACTGTCTCTCAGACCACAGTGCAATCAAACTAGAACTCAGGACTAAGAAACTCAATCAAAACCGCTCAACTACATGGAAACTGAACAACCTGCTCCTGAATGACTACTGGGTACATAACGAAATGAAAGCGGAAATAAAGATGTTCTTTGAAACCAATGAGAACAAAGATACAACATACCAGAATCTCTGGGACACATTTAAAGCAGTGTGTAGAGGAAATTTATAGCACTAAATGCCCACAAGAGAAAGCAGGAAAGATCTAAAATTGACACTCTAACATCACAATTAAAAGAACTAGAGAGGCAAGAGCAATCACATTCAAAAGCTAGCAGAAGGCAAGAAATAACTAAGATCAGAGCAGAACTGAAGGAGATAGAGACACAAAAAACCCTCCAAAAAATCAGTGAATCCAGGAGTTGGTTTTTTGAAAAGATCAACAAAATTGATATACCTATATCTATTATGTCTATATTTTATATCTTTATCTATAATATTTCTTATGTCTATATTTTATACCTATATCTATTATATCTATTATGTCTATATTTTATGCCTATATCTCTTATATCCACTATATCTATATTTTATACCTATATCTATTATATCTATATTTGATACCTATATCCATTATTCTATTATATCCATATTTCATATATATGTCATACCTATTATGTCTATATTTTATGCCTATATCTATTATATCTATATTTTATACCTATATCTATTATAACCATATTTTATACCTATATCCATTATATCTATAATTTTTACCTATATACTATCTATTATATTTATATTTTATAATTATATCTATTATATCTATATTTTATATCTCTATCTATTATATCTATTGTCTATATTTTATAGCTGTATCTATTGTATCTACTTTTTTACATATATATATATAACTTATATCAATATTTTATAACTATATCTATTATATCTATATTTTGTACCTGTATCTATTATATCTATTATGTCTGTATTTTATACCTATATCGATTATATCTATTATGTCTATATTTTATGCCTATATCTATCATATCTATTATGTCTATATTTTATGCCTATATATCATATTATGTCTATATTTTATACCTATATCTATAATATCTATTATGTATATATTTTATAATATATCTATTGTATCTATTAGGTCTATATTTTATACCTATATCTTTTGTATGTATTATGTCTATATTTTATGCCGATATTTATTATATCTATTATGTCTATACTTTATACCTATATCTATTATGTCTATATTTTATAACAATATCTATTATTTCTATTATGTCTATATTTTATATCTTTATCTTTTATATCTATTATACTTATTTCAATTATGTCTACATTTTATTTCTATATCAGTTATATCTATTATGTCTATATTTATACCTATATCTATTACATCTATTATGTCTATATTTTATACCTGTATCGATAATATTTATTATGTCTATATTTCATACCTATATCTATTATATCTCTTATGTCTATATTTTTTACCTATATTATATCTTTTATGTTTATATTTTATACCTATATCTATGATGTCTATATATTATACCTATATCCATTATATCTATTATGTCTATATTTTATATCTTTATCTTTTATATCTATTATGTCTACATTTTATTCCTATATCTATTATATCTATTATGTCTATATTTTATACCTATATCTATTATATCCACTATATCTATATTTTATACCTATATCTGTTGTATCTATATTTGATATCTATATCCATTATATCTATATTTTATACCTATATCTATTATATCTATTATGTCTATTTTATAACTATATCTGTTATATCTATTATATCAATAATTATACCGACATCTATTACAACTATATTTTATACCTATATCTATTATATCGATATTTTATACCTATATCTATTATATCTATTTATATTTTATAATTTTATCTATTATATCTATATTTTATACCTATATCTATTATATCTATTATGTATATATTTCATACCTATATCTATTATGTCTATATTGTATACCAATATCTATTATATCTATTATGTCTATATTTTATAACTTTATCTATTTTATCTAACATGACTATATTTTATACCTATATCTATTATATCTTATGTCTATATTTTATAGTTATATCTATAATATCCACTATAGCTATATTTTATACCTATATCTGTTATATGTATACTTTATACCTGTATCTATTATATCTATTATGTCTATGTTTTATACCTATATCTATTATATCTCTTACGTCTATATTTTATACCTATTTCTATTATATCTATTATGTCTATATTTTTTACCTATATCTATCATATCCATTATGTCTATATGTTATACCAATATATATCATATCTATTATGTCTATATTTTATACCTATATCTATTATATCTATTATGTCTATATAGTATAACTATATATTATGTCTATATTTATATCTATATCCATTATATATATTATGTCTTTACTTTATATCTGTATCTATTATGTCTAATATTACACCTATATCTATCATGTCTATTATGTCTATATTTTATACCTATATCTATTATATCTATTATGTCTGTATTTCATAACTATATCTATTATATCTATTATGTCTATATTTTATACCCACATCTAATATATCTATTTTGTTTATATTTTATAACTATATCTATAATATCTATTACGTCTAAATTTTATAACTATATCTACTATATCTTTTATATCTCTATTTTATACCTATATCCATTTTGTCTATATTTTATACCTTTATCTATAATATCTATTATGTGTATATTTTATAACTATATTTATTATATCTTTTATGTCTATATTTTATACCCCTATCTATTATATTTATTATGTCTAAATATTATACCTATATCTATTATGTCTATATTTTATACCTATATCTATTATAACTATTATGTTTATATTTTATAACTATATATTATGTGTATATTTTACACCTATATCTATTATATCTATTATGTCTACATTTTATACCTATATCTATTATATCCACTATATCTGTATTTTATAGCTATATCTATTATATCTATGTTTGATAGCTACATCCATTATACTATTATTATATATATTTTATACATATTTTTATCATATCTATTATGTCTATATTTTATGCCTATATCTATTATATATTGTATCTATGTTTTATACTTGTATCTATTATAACCATATTTTATACCTTTATCCATTATATCTATATTTTTACCTATATCTATTATATCTATTAGTCTGTGTTTTATACCTTTATCTATTATATCTAATATGTCTATATTTTAGACCCATATCTATTATATCTGTTATATTTCTATTTTATGCCTATATCTATAATACCTATTAGGTCTATATTTTATAACTATATATTATATCTATTATGTCTATATTTTATACCAATATCTATTATGTCTATATTTATAGCTATATCTATTACATCTATTATGTCTACGTTTTATACCTTATCTATAATATATATATTTCTATATTTTATACCTATATCTATTATATCTATTATGTCTAAATATTGTACCTGTATCTGTTATGTATATTTTATACCTATATCTATTATAACTATTATGTCTATATTTTATAACTGTATCTGTTATAGCTATTATGTCTATATTTTTTACCTATATCATATATCTATTATATCTATATTTTATACCTATATCTATTTTAACCATATTTTATACCTATACATTATATCTATGTTTTTTACCTATATGAATTATATCTATTATATTTAATTTTTTATAATTATATTATATCTATATTTATACCTCTATTATATCTATATTTTCTTCCTATATCTATTTTATCTAATGTCTATATTTTATACCTATATATATATCTATTATGTCTATATTATATACCTATATCTATTATATCTTTTAGTCTATATTTTATGACTACAACTATTTTATCTGTATTTATACCTATATCTATTGTATCTGTTATATTTATATTTTATAACTCTATTTATTATATCTATATTTTATACATATATATATTAAAACACTTATATCTATATTTTATACCTATATTGATTATATCTATATTTTATACCTATATCTGTTATATCTATTTTGTGTATATTTTATACCTATATCTATTATATCTATTATGTCTAATTTTATACGTATATCAACTATACCTATTATGTCTAGATTTTATATCTATATGTATATCCATTATGTCTAGAATTTATACCTATATCTATTATATCTATTATGTCTATATTTTATACCTATATCTATTATACCTATTATGTCTATATTTTATACCTATGACTCTTATATCTATATATCTATATTTTATACCTACATCTATTATAACTATATTTTATACCTACATCTATTATATCTATATTTATACCTATATCTATTATATCTATTATGTCTAATTATTATACCTATTGTATTATGTCTATATTTTATACTTATATCTATTATAACAATTATGTCTATATTTTATATCTATATCTATTATGTCTATATTTTACACCTATATCTATTATATCTATTCTGTGTATATTTTATACGTATATCTATTATATCTTTATGTCTATATTTTATACCAATATCTATTATGTCTATATTTTATACCTATATCTATTATATCTATTATGTCTGCCTTTTATACCTATATGTATTATATCTATTATGTCTAAATATTATACCTATATCTATGTCTATATTTTATATCTTTATCTATTATATCCATTTATTTATATTTCATACTATATCTATTATATCTATATTATACCTTTATCTATTATATACATATTTTATACCTATATCTTTTATATCTACATTTATACCCTATCTATTATCTTTTATGTCTACATTTTATACCGATATCTATTATATCTATTATGTCTATATTTTATACTATGTCCATTACATCTATTTTGTCTAATTTTATACACATGTATAATATCGGTTATGTCTGTATTTCATACCTATATGTATTATATCTATTATGTCTATATATTATACCTATATCTATTATGTCTATATTTTATACCTATATCTATTATATCTATTATGGCTATATTTTATACCTATATCTATTATCTATTACGTCTAATTTCATCGCTATATCTATTATAACTGTTATGTCTATATTTTGTAGGTATATCTATTTTGTCTGTATTTTATACCTATATTTATTATGTCTGTATTTTATACCTATATTTATTAGTCTTATTTTATACCTATATCTATTATATCTATTATGTCTATATTTTGCATCTGTATCTATTATATCTATTATGTCTATATTTTATACCTATATCTATTACGTCTGTATTTTATACCTATATGTATTATATCTATGATATCTATATTTTATAACTGTCTATATATCTATTATGTCTATATTGTATACCTATATATATTATCTATTATGTCTATATTTAATATCTATATCTATTATATCGATTATGTCTATATTTTATAACTGTATCTATTATATCAATTATATCTATATTTTACACCTATATCTATTATAACTATATTTTATATCTATACGTATTGTTTCTCTATTTACTACCTATATCTATTATATCTATAATATTTAATTTCATAATTATATCTATTATATCTATATTTTATTACTCTATATATTATATCTCTTAAATCTATATTTTATACGTATATCTATTATATCTATATTTTATACATATATCTATTATATCTATTAAATCTATATTTTGTACCTATATCTATTATATCTATATTTCATATCTCTATCTCTTATATCTAATATGTCCATATTTTATACCTATATCAATTATATCCATATTTTATACCTATATGTATTATATTTATATTTTATTCCTGTATATATTATATCTATTATGTTTATATTTTATACCTATAATATTATATCTCTTATGTCTATATTATAAACCTATACCTATTATACCTATTATGTCTATATTTTATACCTATAACTCTTTTATCTATATTTTATACCTCTATCTATTGTGTCTGTTATATTTGTATTTTGTAACTATATCTATTATATCTATATTTTATGCCTATATCTATTATAAATATTATATCTATATTTTATACCTATATTTATTATATGTATATTTTATACCTATATCTATTATATCTATATTTTACACGTATATCTATTTTATCTATACTTTATACCTATATTTATTATTCTATTATGTCTATATTTTATGCGTATATCTATTATATCTATTATGTCTACATCTTATACCTATATCGATTATATCTATTATGTCTCTATTTTATTAATATATCTATTATATTTATTATGTCTATATTTAATACCTAAATGTATTATATCTACTGTGTCTATATTTTATGTCTCCATCTATTATAACTATTATGTCTATATTTTATATCTATATCTATTATATCAATTATGACTAAATTTTATACCTATATAATATGTCTATATTTTACACCTATATCTACTATATCTATTTTGTTTATATTTTATACCTATATCTATTATATCTATATTTTACTCCTATATCTATTATATCTATTATATATATATATTTATCTATATCTATTATATCTACATTTTATACCTATATCCATTATATCTATTATATCTATATTTTATACTTGTATCTATCATATCTTTTATATCTATATTTTATACCTATATCTATTGTATCTGTATTTTACGCCTAAATCTATTATTTCTATTGTGTCTCTATTTTATACCTGTATTTATTGTACCTTTATCTATTATATCTACTATGTCTGTACTTTACTCCTATATCTATTATGTCTATATTTTATACCTATATCTATTATATCTATTATGTCTGTATTTTATACCTATGTCTGTTATATCTACTCTGTCTATATTTTATACCCATGTCTATTATATCTATTATGTCTACATTTTATACCTGAATCTATTATATATATTATATATATATTGTGTACCTATATCTATTTTGGCTATATTTTATACCTATATCTTTTATATCTATTATGTCTATTTTATACCTATGTCTATTATGTCTATATTTTATACCTATATCGATTATGTCTATATTTAATACCAATATCTATTATATCTATTATGTCTATATTTTATACCTATAACTATTATGTCTACATTTTATACCTATATGTATTAGAAAAATTATGTCTATATTTTAGAACTATATATGTTATATCTATTATGTGTATATTTTTACCTATATCATTATGACTCTATTTTATACCTCTCTCTATTATATGTATTATGTCTAATTTTATACCTATATATTATATCTATCAGGTCTATATTTCATACCTGTATCTACTATATCTATTATGTCTATATTATATACCTGTAGCTATTATGTCTACATTTTATACCTATATCTATTATATCTATTATGTCTATTTTTTATACCTGTATCTATCTATTATGTCTATATTTTATACCTATATCTATTATATCTTTTATGACTAAATTTAATACCTATATCTATGATGTCTATATTTTGCACCTATATCTATTACATCTCTTATATCTGTATTTTATACCTATATTATATCTATAGTTTATACATATATCTATTATATCTGTATTTTATATCTATATCTGTTATATCTATATTTTATACCTATATCTATTATATATATTATATCTAATTTTATTCCTATATCTTTAATATCTATTACATCTATATTTTATACCTATATTTATTATATCTCTATTTTATACCTATGTCTATTATATCTGTTATGGCTATATTTTATACCTGTATTTATTGTATCTATTATGTCTATATTTTATGCCTATATATATTATATCTATTATGTCTATATGTTATACCTATATCTCTTATATCTATTATGTATATATTTTATACCAACATCTATTATATCTATTATGTCTCTATTTTTTACCTATATTTGTTATATATATTATGTCTATATTTCATACCCATATGTATTATGTCTGTATTTGTTCCTACGTCTATTATGTCCATATTTTATACCTATATCTATTATATCTATTATGTCTATGTTTTTACCTGTATCTATTATATCTATTTTTTATACATATATATCTATTATATCTATTATATCTATATTTCATACCTATATCTATTATATCTATATTTTGCACCTGTATCTTTCGTACCTATTGTCTATATTTTATGAATATATGTATTATATCTATTATGTCTATATTTTATATCTATATCTATCATATCTATTATATCTATATTTTATACCTATATATATCATATCTATTATGCCTATATTTTATACCTATATCTGTTATATCTATTATGCCTATATTTTATGCCTATATCTATTGTATCTATTATGTCTATATTTTTACCT
This sequence comes from Rhinopithecus roxellana, assembly GCF_007565055.1. Classification (NCBI taxonomy): domain Eukaryota; kingdom Metazoa; phylum Chordata; class Mammalia; order Primates; family Cercopithecidae; genus Rhinopithecus; species Rhinopithecus roxellana. The sequence goes on from NW_022143674.1 coordinate 17,947, forward strand.
ATATCTTTTATGTATTATGTCTATATTTTATCCAGATATCTATTATATCTACTATGTCTCTACTTTATAAGGATATCTATTATGTCTGTATTTTATACCTGTATCGATTATATTTATTATGTCTATATTTTATATCTATATCTATTATATCTCTTATGTCTATATTTTTTACCTATATCTATTATATCTATTATGTTTATATTTTATACCTGTATCTCTTATGTTTATATTTTATACCTATATCGATTATATCTGTTATGTCTGTATTTTATACCTATATCTCTTATACCTCTTATGTCTATATTTTATACCTATATCTATTATATCTATTATGTCTATATTTTATACCTATATTATCTGTATTTTATTCCAATATCTGTTATATCTATTATGACTTTATTTTATATCTTTATTATTATATTTCTTAGGTCTATATTTATTCCTATACCTATTATATCTATTATGTCCATGTTTTATACCTATATCTATTATATCCACTATATCTATATTTTATAACTTTATCTATTATATCTATTATGTCTATAATTTATAGCTATATCTATTATATCTATTATATCTATATTTTATACCTACAACTATTATAACTATATTTTTACCTATGTCTGTTTTATCTATATTTTATACCTATATCTATTATATCTCTTATATTTATGTTTTATAATTACTATTATATCTATATTTTATACATATATGTATTATATCTATTGTGTATATTTTATACCTGTATCTATTATATCTATTTTTTATACGTACATCTATTATATATTATATCTATATTTTATACCTATATCTATTATATTTATATTTTATACCTGTATCTACTCTATGTATTATGTCTATGTTTTACTTATATCTAATATCTATTATTTCTATAATTTATACCTATATCTATTATATCTTTTATGTCTATATTTTATACCTATATCTATCATATATTATGTCTATATTTCATACCTATATATATCATATCTATTCTGTCTATATTTTACACTAATATCTATTATATATTATGTCTGTATTTTATACATATATCTTATATATCTATTATGTCTATATTTTATACCCATATCTATTATATCTATTATGTTTATATTTTATACCTGTATATTTAATATCTATGACATCTATATTTTATAACTATATCTACTATATCTATTATGTCTATATTTTATCCTATATCTATTATGTCTATATTTTATACCTATATCTATTAGATCTATTTTGTCTATGTTTTACCTATATCTACTATATTTATTATGTCTATATTTTATACCTATATCTATTATGTCTATATTTTATACCTATATCTATTAGATCTATTTTGTCTATGTTTTATACCTATATCTACTATATTTATTATGTCTATATTTTACCTATATCTATTGTAACTATTATGTCTATATTTTATAACTATATCTGATATAGCTGTTATGTCTATATTTTATACCTATATCTATTATATCTATTATATCTATATTTTATACCTACATATATTATAATCATATTTTATGCCTATATACATTACATCTATGTTTTTACCTATATCACTTATATCTATTATATTTATATTTTTTATAATATATGTATTATCTATATTTTATACCTATGTCTATTATATCTATTGTCTATATTTTATACCTGTATCTACTATATCTGTTATGTCTATGTTTTATACTGATATCTTTTATATCTATTATATCTATATTTTGTACCTATATCTCTTATATCTTTTATGTCTATATTTTATACCCATATCTATCATATATATTATGTCTATATTTCATACCTATATATATCATATCTATTTTTAATTTTACTCTTATATGTATTATATCTATTATGTCTATATTTTATACCTATATCAATTGTATCTATTATGTCTATGTTTTACACCTATATCTTTTATATCTATTATGTCTTATATTATACCTATATCTATTGTAACTATTATGTCTATATTTATACCTGTATCTATTATGTCTATATTTTATACCTATAACAATTATATCTATTTTGTCTATATTTTATACCTATACCTATTATGTCTATTATGTCTATATTTTATACCTATATCTCTTATATCTATTAAGTCTATTTTTTATAACTATATCTATTATATCCCTTATAACTATATTTTATACCTTTATCTATTATATCTATATTTTGTACCTATATGTATTATATCTATTCTATCTATATTTTACCTATATCTGTTATATCTATTATATCTATATTTTATACCTTCATCTATTATATCTATATTTTATAACTATATCTATTTATCTATTATATCTATATTTCCTACCTATATCTATTATATATATGTTTTATACCTATATTTATTATATATATTATATCTAATTTTATTCCTATATCTATTATATCTATTCTATCTATATTCGATGTCTATATCTGTTATGTCTATATTTCATACATATATCGATTGTATCTATTATGTCTATATTTTTTCTTATATATATTATGTCTATATTTTATACCTATATCTATTACATGTATTGTGTCTATATTTTATTCGTATATCTATTATAACTATTGTATCTATATTTTATAAATATATCTATTATAATTATCATATCCTTATTTTATAAGTATAACTATTATGTCAATATTGTATACCTATATATATTATACCTATTATGTCTGTAATTTATACCTATGTCTATTATGTCTATATTTTCTACCTATATCTCTTATATCTATTATGTCTATATTTTATACCTATATCTATTATGACTATATTTTAAAACTTTATCGTTTATATCTATTATGTCCATATTTTAGACCTATACCTATTATGTCTATTATGTCTATATTCTGTACTTATATCTGTTATATCAACTACGTCTATATTTTATACCTATATCTATTATGTCCATATTTTATACCTTTATCTATAACTATTATGTCTATATTTTATGACTATATCTTTTATATCTATTTTGTTCATATTTTATAACTATATCTATTATGTCTCTATTTCATACCTCTATCTATGATATCTTTTATGTCCATATTTTATACCTATGACTATTATGTCTATATTTTATTCCTATATCTATTGTATCTATTATGTCTATATTTTATACCTATGTCTATTATGTCTATATTTCATACCTATATCGATTATATCTATTATGTCTATATTTTATACCTCTATCTATTATATCTACTATGTCTATATTTTATACGTATATCTATTATATCTATTATGTATATACTTTATATCTATATCTATTGTATCTATTATGTCTATATTTTATACCTATACTTATCATATCTATTATGTCTACATTTTATACATCTATCTGTTATATCTACTATGTCTATATTTTATTCGAATATGTATTATATATTTATGTCTATTTTTTATACCTATATCTATTCTATCTATTATGTCTATATTTTAAACGTATATGATATCTATATTTTATACCGGTATCTATTATATGTATTATGTCTTCATTTTATACCTATAAATATTATATCTATATGTCTATATTTTACACCGATATCTATTATATCTATTATGTCTATATTTTATACCTGTATGCATTATACCTATAATGTCTATATTTTAAACCTATATCTATTATATCTATTATGTCTGTATTTTATACCTGTATCTATTATATCTATTGTATCTGTATTTTATACCTATATCGAATATATCTATATTTATAGCTATATGTAGTATATCTATTATATCTATTTTTACCTATATCTATTATATATATTATATGTATATTTTATACCTATATCTATTATATCTATATTTTACCTATATCTATTATATCTATTATATATATTTTATACCTATATCTACATCCATTATATGTATATTTTATACCTATATCTATTATATATATTATATCTGTATTTTATACCTGTATATAATATATCTGTTTAAATCTATATTTGATACCTATATCTATTATGTGTATTTTATAACTAAATTTATGGTATCTATTTTGTCTATATTTTATACCTATATCTATGGTACCTATTATGTATGTTTTATACCTACATCTATTATGTCTGTATTTGACACCTATGTCTATTATATCTGTTGTCTATATTTTTTATCTATATGTATTATGTCTATATTTTATACCTATATCTATTATATCTATTATTACTATATTTTATAACTATATCTATTATAAATATTACATCTATATTTTATACCTATATCTATTATATATTATATCTATATTTTATAACTATACCTATTATGTCAATATTTAATACCTATAGAGATTGCATCTATTATGTCTATATTTTATACGTATATCAATTATGTCTATGTTTCATACCTATATCTATTATATCTATTATGTCTATATTTTATATATATTTTATCTGTTATGTCTATATTTTATACCTATACATATTATATCTATTATGTCTATATTTTATACCTATACCTATTATGTCTGTATATACCTAAATGTATTACGTGTATTATATATATATTTTATACCTATATCTATTATATCTATTATGTCTATATTTTATAACTATAACTATTATATCTATTATGCATATATTTTATACGTATGTATATTATATCTGTTATGTCTACATTTTATACCTGTATCTATTATGTGTATTATGTCTATATTTTATACCTATATATATTATATCTATATTTTATACCTATATGTGTTATAACTATTATGTCTATATTTTAGAACTATATCTGTTATATCTATTCTGACTATATTTTATACCGATATCTATTATGTCTATATTTGATACCTATATCTATTGTATCTGTTATCTCTATATTTTGTACCTATATCTATTATAT
>NW_022143675.1:0-35069 GCF_007565055.1 Rhinopithecus roxellana
AAAATGAATGAGACTGAGTGATATTCATTTAAAGTTCTATTAGCCTTTATGGAAGTATTGTGGCAAGCCCAGCAATGTTTAGCTCAGTGTTTTACATTCAAATCCATATTTACTTTAATGAGTATTTCAGAAGTTTAATTTCTTAGTTGTATTTGGATGAATGAGAAAATAAAAGGAATTCAGAATTTTCTCAACCATCTATAACTATGCAGAGTATATTCTTTTGTGGACACATGCATGAAATTCATCCATTCATTCAGAAAGATTTATTGTGAGTATTTCCTATACTTCATGTAAGCACAAAAAGAATGAATAGGATCTGGCAACTGCCTCATAAAATATACAATCGCCTACAAATATGTAGACAAGGCAAGTACAAAAAAATTGTGAGCCCTTGTTTATTTTAGCTTTATAAGTAGTGTGCTCACTGCTGGTATCCACCTGAACAATTTGATTAACACAAAAAAGTGGAAACGTAGATTAAAACCATCCAAAACATTGGGAGAGATAGATAGATAGATAGATAGATAGATAGATAGATAGATAGATAGATAATCATGCAAACATAGGGAGACAGATAATATATATAGATAATATCTATATTATAGAACTATATAATATGTTATAATAATATATAATAAGATCTATATTATAGAATATATATAATAGAATAATAAACACCATTATTACGTGAGCTAAGACAGGAAGGAAGAGCATTTGTTTGCCTCTCCAGGCCTTGATTTGGCTCAGTTAGAACTCCAGCTCCTTGCAATCTAGCACATAGCCATCTGCTCAGCCACGCTGACTCCATCCTTATGCAATGCACGACAGAAGCTTGCCCTACTGGAACTGCTCCTCCAGAATACTGCTGTTTTGGGCATTCATTTTCCTTTCATTATATATTTTTTTTCTAAATTTGTTTTGGATCATTTTTTGTTTAAAATCTCTTCCTCCTCAGGAGTCCGCTGGGCCCCCTTCTTGCGGCCCCGGACAGTGCATAGTGGAACTTGTACTGCTGTTGCTAAGGTGCGCTGCCAACCAGCAGCAAGCAATTCCTCACCAGGGTCTTGGTGCGGACCGGCTCGCTGTGGGTGACATTGCAAACAAGATCAATGATCCTTGTTTTGCGAGTGCAACACTCCCAGACACAGAAGTTCCCATTTCCAGCCTCAAAGCACAATATTTCTTATTACCTCCCCACACATAAACTGTGTGGATGTGGCGGGGGCCAATTTTAGTGTTGGCAGTGGGCATCGCAGCTCAGACTTCTGCTTCTTATGGTGGTCCTTTCTCTTGCCCCTGTCTTCTGGTACTTGTGCCAGTTGTCCTGAGAGATGCCCATTGCTGGGTGCTGGTTGGAAAGAGAAGAAACTTAGGGAGAGAGGAGGGGCGAGAGAGGAAGGAGGGAGGAGGGCGGGAGAGAGCGGAGAAAGGAAGAAAGAAAGGAGGGGAAGGAAGGAGGGAAAGAAAGAAAGAAAGAAAGGAAGGAAGGAAAAGGAAGGGAGGAAGGAAGAAAGGAGAAAGAAAGAAAGAGAGGGAGAGGGAAGGGGGAGGGAGGGGGGAGGGAAGGGGGAGGGAGGAAGGAAGGAAGGAGGAAGGAGGGAAGGAGAAGGAAGGAAGGAGGGAGGGAGAGAGAGAGAGGAAGGAAAGAAACGAAAGAGGGGAGAGAGGGGAGGGGGAGGAGGGGAAGGAATGAAGGAAGGAAGAAGGAAGGGCAGAAGGAAGGGAAGGAAGGAAGGGAAGGACAGTCCTGCACCACGCCCTCCTCCTCCTCCCTCCTCCTCCTTCCTTCTTCCTTCCTTCCTTCCTTCCTTTTTCTGAAATGGTCTCACTCTGTTGCCCAGGCAGAATCATAGCTCACTCCAGCCTGAAACTCTTGGGCTCAAGCAGTCCGCCAACCTTGACCTCCTGAGTAGCTGGGAGTACAAGCACATGCCCTGTGCATTGCTAATTAAAAAAAGAAAGAAAATATTTGTAGAGATGGGGTCTCACTGTGTTTGTCCAAACTGGTCTCGAACTCCTGGCCTTAAGTGATCCTCCAGCTTCAGCTTCTCAAAGTGCTAGGAATACAAGCATGAGGCACTGCACTTGGTCCTATTTTTTCTAATTAGTTTTCTACTTTTAAATGTAATTGTAAGTTGTAATCAAACATTATATATATTATCCTTTAAAAAGTTCCAAATTTCTTGTTACAGTTAAATTTTTATCATTAGTTTCCAGACTCAATGAAAGTCATTGTTTCTATTAATGGAAAATAAGGGAAAGACATTTCAGCTTACCTGGAAGTGCCTCATTTCCTTTTTGAAAATTCCTGCCATGGTACTGATCAATGTTGATATATATGTGAAATAAATAAAGAGGAGATAAATAGAGGGAACAGTATTTGATAACAGGAGAATAGTAGAGAAGGAGAAAATAAAGTTTTAAAAATGAACATTCATGAGCTGGGCACGGTGGCTAGCACTCTGGGAGGTCAAGGCGGGAGGATCATTTAAGGCCAGGAGTTTGAGAACAGCCTGGACAACATAGTGAGACCCTTATCTCTATAATTTTTTTTTTTTTTAAATTAGCTGCATGTGGTGGCAGGTGCCTATAGTCCCAGCTACTAGAGAGGCTGAGGCAGGACACTCACTTGAGCCAGGAGTTTAAGACTGAGTGATTGCACCACTGATGTTATCAGTCTTCTGTGATTTTAGGTGTCCGAGATGGGAGTGAGTGATGAAAATCTGAAAAGAGTTAAGAGGATGTTCTCTCTAATTTACAATATATTTTTGAAGTTGATTTTTTGTTATAGCTTAGAAATCTGTCATATATTATTATTGCTTCCTCTCACATATTACAGTTTTTCTTTCCAGGAAGAGTTCATCTTTTAGTGCTGTTTTAGGTTCACAGCAAAATTGGGCAGAATGTACAGAAATTTCTCTTATACTACCAGTTCTGCATATGCACAGTCTCCCCATTAACAACACCACCAGCAGTGTTGCATTTGTTACAACTGATGAATCTACATGACATATCAATAACACCCCAAAATCTATACTTTACATTCGGGTTGCTTTTGGTGTATATATTCTATGGGTTTTGACAAAGGTGTAGTGACACATATCCACACTGTAGTATCATACAAAGTAGTTTCGCTGCCATAAAAATCCTGTCCTCCTATTCATTCCCCCTTCTCCCTTAACCCCTGACAACCACTTGTCTTTTACTTTCTCAACAATTTTGCCTTTTCCAGAGTGTCATGTAGTTAGAATCAAACAGTATCTAGCGTTTTCAGATTGGCCTGTTCACTTAATGTGCCTTTAGGTTTCTTCACCTGTTTTCATGGCTGATAGCTCATTTCTTTTTAGCACTGATATTCCATTGTCTGGACACGGTGCAGTTTATCCATTTACCTACTAAAGAATATGTTGGTTACTTTCAAGTTTTGGCAAATATAAATAAAGCTGTTAAACATCCATATACGAGTATTTTATGGACATAAGTTTTACTCCTTTGGGTAAAAACCAAGGAGTTCAATGGCTGGATCATGTGTGAGCGTTTGTTTAGTTTTGGGGGGAAACCGTCAAACTGTACTCCAAAATGACTGTTTCAATAGTAATGCATACAGTATATCCATAATTTATTGACCACACAACTTTTTTTTTTTTTTTCCCAGTATGCTATAGCATGAGTATCCGTCACAGTGAGGGTTTGCACTTTTCAGGTAGGACTGTTCTTCCTTGGGCAGGACTGTGCTGAGCACTGCAGGTCGTTTAGGATCCATGGCTCCTGCCCACTAGATGCAAATAGCCCTCCCCAGTCATGTGACAACCCAAGCTGCTCCCACATAATCCAAATATCACCTGGAGGAGAGATAGCACCTTGGTTGTAATACAAAAGGCTAGGGGAACACAAATAGGTCTTACTTTCTTATGAGTTGGCCATGTGGGATGCTCCAGGAGTGAAGCTAGTGGAATGTCTTTAGTGACTGAAAGTCCTTAAGAAGTATGAGAAGTGGTTACCTGGATTTATACCTACGTAAAAGTTTGCTGAGCTGTACACTTAAGTTTTGTGCACTTTAGTACATCTGAGATTTTTACTTAATTTGAAAAATAGTCCCTACATGAATTTCACAGGTATATAAGTTGTTTTCTGAGAAATAACTCAGAAAATCACTTAATGTTGGAATTATTCTCCATCCTTGTAGCCAAATGACCATGAATTTCTGTAATTTTCTTTCTTAGTCTCCACTATGAAACAATTTGAATTAGATGTCATTACCGTATACTATTTTTTAAGAATCTTAGATGTATAGTTGGAAACCAAAAATATATATATATGTGTATTTTTATATAACCTATATGTATATATAGGCTATATTCAATTATATTCCAGTTAGAGTTCAACCACAGTAATTTGCTATTTAAATAAATGATATTATTAATGCTATTAGTTTATCCCACATCGTTACTAAGTAAAGCTGACATTTTCCCAATAAAATCAATTTGCTTATAATAACGTCAACATTTCTTTGATCTACTGTATAAAAAATATGCCAACTCTGCAGGGATGATGAGTTAACACTCTAAGCAATTCTTTTGTCTTGTCACTGCAGTATTATGAGACATGAAAGAGTGTTTGAATGGATATAGCTATAATGTACAGTGTTTCCTTTGTTTTCAGAGTAAAAAAGCCATTAACAGTTATTTCAGGATTACTGTGTTTATGACACTTGTAAATTGATTTATGGTATTAGCCAGGCAGGTGATTGAACAAAAGCCTTTTAATTTTTGTGGGTATGTTTATCCTTCTCAGCTTCAAGATGTTGAGTGATTCAGATCACACTTCAGGCTTATGGAAATTTGCTAGAGTCCTCCCCATAAGACCTGATTCCGAACCAGGGGAATAGTTTAACCTAGCCTGATAATCACATAAAAAGGGGTTTCATAAAGTGACACTTGAGGTCAGAGGGAAGTGAAGGTGACATCCACTCCATTATGGAAACGTCAAAAGGCTTTATATAAGACATCTTGCTTGACGCAGCTCAGTGATTCTTAAGCCATTTTATCACAGAGAGAAAAGAAAATTTAAACATTTCCGAGTTATAGCACTGTCTTAGACTATTATATAAATCCATTGAGTTATTTTTAAAACTATAATTTGGATGCCAGTGTCATAAAATATCTCTTCCTGCTGGCTATAATAAAAGTTGTTGATCTATTTCAAACATCCTGAGTAGAAAAATGTTGTTTAATGATTTTGCATGCATGAAGTTAATTTCAATCTCTGGAATTCATTGTAGCAGAAACAACTTAATGCTGTTTCTCAGTGAAGAGGAATGTCAGCACAGCATGCATTTTTTTTCCTTTATTTTGGCTGTATACATTCCATGTTGTCAATGAAAATGGCAGATGGACTGTCACTGACATTTCTGCTTTGTGTAGTTGCTGCCATAGAAATGAAAAAGTTTTTAAAATAGTGATCATAAGAGTCGCCTTTTGTTCATTGAATTTGCCATGTTATATTTTCTTCTTGGAAATTTGACCTAAAACTGTGAATAATTATTGAGAAAAAAAAGTCAAGGATTTTTAAAAATCACTAAAATAAAATGTGCTATGTCAAACCAGCTGCCTTTATAAGCTGCTTTTTGTCCATTTATGACACTTGTCAGATTCTATTTCCCTCTAGGATAAAGTAGAAACCTCTTTTTTAAATTCCAGCTTGTAAATTTGAATAACATTATTTGCAAAAGGAAAATCAAAGCATTTACTATTCATTAAAGCCATTAGAGAACCATAGTGCCAAAGGTTTTGTGTAAACATGACACCATGACTGTTAAGTGAAAAAAACAAGTGATTATTAGGAAATGATTATTATTCAGAATACATTAACAATAGCCTTGGATCTTTAAAGTAATTTTAATATAATTTGTTTTAGTGTTCAATTTATAACGGTGGAATGATCTATAATTGTCCAAACTGAAAATTTAGTCTTAACCATTTTTATGCATTGTTGCCTTTCTATGCCTTGTAAATGGAATTTAAACAGTCTCCAGTGGAAACACAATGCAAAGTTGGTGAATTAAGGATCAAAGCGTTAAAGAAAAATGAAGGGGCATTGTGTATACTAACAGCTACCAAGACTTATGTGATTATGTACTATAAAATGGGCTTACATTTTCTTTAGGTGGGCTATAACTTTCAAAACTCTTAAACCAAGAAAGAAAAAGCATTGAGTTACATTAGTTGCTTAAACTAAATATACAGAACATACACACTGATGTTTAAAGAAACCCCACATTTTCTCATGTTGTTCCAACAGAAGAGGTGCAGACAGTATGGTAGCTTTAAGAAAGTCTTTTTTTCTGTTTGTTTTTTGTTTTATTTTAGATGTATGGCATTCTCAAGACTTTGTCTACCTTTTGCCTAAAGAATCTCCTTACAGATGTTGAAATATTTTAAGCTGATTTCTGATTTCCGATTTCCAAAGACTGAATAAACATTAAAATGTTTATATTTAAAAAAGTTAAAATGTACCCCCAAATAGAGAGATTAGCATAACCTCCCCCTATTCTTTCTCTTTCTCTCCATATATATATTATATATATATAATATTATATATATTATATATATAATAGAATATAATATATATAAGAATATAATATAATATATAATATAATAATATATAATTATATATTATAATATAAATATAATAATAATTATATATTATATTATATATAGATATATAATTATATTTATAATTTATATATATTATATTAATTATATATTATACTATTATATATATAATATATAATATTATATATTATATATATAATTATATATTATAATATTATATATATATTTATATATTATAATATTATATATATTATATATATACCTGCTTCAGCAATATTCATTATTGCATCGATTTGTTTATTCTAGCTCTTCTACCTAAATTAGTTATTTCTACCTTTTAAACCATCCCAAAACACTGATTCAATAAAGGAAATATTTATTATTGTTCTTAAGTCTACTGTTTCTTTGGGAAAGTCTGCTGAACTTAGCCAGTCTTGACTGATACTGACCAGCTGGTTCTAGCATCTGTATTCAGCTGACAGTTTGTGTAGGGCAGTCTCATCTAGGATGGCTGCCATTTTACATTTAGTGGCGGTCTGTCTGTTAGCCGGGATGACTGTCTTTTTATTTTTTATTTTTTGAGATGGAGTCTCGCTCTGCGGCCCAGGCTGGAGTGCAGTGATGCAGTGGTGCAATCTTGGCTCACTGCAAGCTCTGCCTCCAGGGTTCACGCCATTCTCCTGCCTCAACCTCCCCTGTAGCTGGCACTACAGGTGCCCACCATCATGCCCAGCTAATTTTTTTTATGTTTAGTAGAGACGGGGTTTCACCGTGTTAGCCAGGGTGATCTCGATCTCCTGACCTCGTGATCCGCCTGCTTTGGCTTCCCAAAGTGCTGGGATTGCAGGCGCGAGCCACCGCGCCCGCCCGGCAAGTAAAGTGTCTCTTATCTTCCAACAGGGTAGCCCAGGCTTCTTTTTAAAATAGCCGAGCAGAGTTTTCAGAGAGACACAAAGAGGAAAAAGGTGCAAGGCTTTGTGAGGCCTAGACCAGAACTCATTCTAGGGTCAAAAGCCTGCCAGATTCAAGAAGTGAGGAAACTGCTTCTTGGGAGGAGCTATAAAGTCTTATTACAGAGTGTGTGACCACAAAGAGGGGAAGAGAATCAAAGAAGTTTTTGCAATCAATCTACTGCGCTCTCGCACTTTTGGGAAGAGTATTTTATATCAATCAATATAATTTCACCACTATATACTTTAGAGAATACGCCTTTATTTTGTAAGTTGTTATGATTTTGTAACTCTAGTAGAATCCACAGAAGTTAACCATGCTCCTTGGATCAGAATATTAGTAGGCGGGACTGTATCCTCATTGCCACTATCAACGCAATGATCATCACTATCACTAGTATTAGCAAATTTTATTTATTTTTCTCTGCTAATGATACAGTACCTCACTTAAATCTCATAAGTGTGCTATACAGCAGCAACTATCACCCCAGTTTGTACAGATGAGTGAGAAGGTTGGGTGACTGAGAACCCAGGTTACACTAATTTTCCCATGATCTTATCACTAGACATCACTTTGTCATGTGACCAGTCGGGTGGCCACAGTAGCTTTGCACTTACTTGGGAAGCCAAGTAGAATGGACAAGGACTTAACCATCTCTCTTTTCCATTTCTCAAGGAAGAATATGAATTTAAATTAAGGGAGCAAGTTTTTTCTAGATTTGCCACCATGGAGCACTTTTAAAAACATCAGAGGGATTTATGTAGTCACTTTATAATACTCATGATGTATATGTTAGAGGTTTTGTTTTGAAGAGGCAAAGAATTTTATTTCCTTTTTGTTATGTTGAAACTTGCCCTAGGAGGTATGCATGCTTGTCCATGTTAAATTAATGCCCTGAAATCAGTGTATTCTTAATTCTTATCCCACTAGTCGTACTGGAGAACCCAAGAGAGTCAGAAAGGTTCGATTGCATTGAAGTGACTGCACTGTCTGGGGTAAATACCTGGGGTTCATTGTCTCATGCCAAGAAAATGTAGAACACGGACACACATGAGGAGTTTAGGGGCAGAGGTTTAATAGGCAAAAGAAAGAGAAAGAAAGAGAAAGGAAAACAGCTCTCTCTCTAGTGAGAGAGAGGGACTTCCCAGAGGAAAAGCTTGGCCTGCTGTGGATGCACCATATTTTATAGGCAGGCTTGAGGAGGTGGTGTCTGATTTATGTAGGGCCCACAGATGGGTTCGATCAGGTGTGACGTTTACATAGTGTGCAGAAAAGGCTGGCCACCTTACCCTAAGTACCCAAATATTATTAGGTGACTGGGCTTTCCAGTTGACTGGTGCCATCTTGTCTGCTCCTTACTGTACATGTGGCTGGCAAAGGGAAGAGAAGATGGAACCGCCATTTTTGAACATGATTGGCAAAACTTCCAGGGTCTGCGTCTGCAGTTCTATTTTGCAGGCTGCTCTTTGTTAGAAAATGATTTGGGGGTTGCTTTTCATTGAAAAGGAAAACCTTGCCTAGGGGACTCTGGTACCCTCACTATCTGCCTAAGTAATTTCTTCTTAACTCCTGTATCAGTATGATGTGACACTGAGAGAGCTATTAGGCTGGTGCAAAATTTATTGTGGCTTTCGATGGCAAAAACCACAATAACTTTTGCACCAAGCTAAATTTTTCCTTTGAAGTGGTTGGCAGGGATGATTTATTTTCCTAAGGAAGAGCTAAGATTGTAGGAATATTTAACCCAGTTTACCTAGATTCATAAAAATTAATAGATTCCTTTGTGGATCTGAGTTGATATCATTAATATAAGCTATCAGACATCAGCTTCATGTGACTTAACTTCAAAAATATTTTAGTAAGAGTGTAACTGGAATGTTTGTAGCACAAAGAAAGGATAAATGCTTCAGGTGATGGATACTCCAGTTACCCTGATGTAATTATTCCACATTATATGCCTGTATCAAAAGATCTCATGTACCCTATAAATACTATGTACTCATAGAAAGTAAAAACTTTAAAAAAATTAGTTCTTGCCTTAGTGCCAGCTCCATCCTGAGTTTCAACAATTGCTATTATATTTGAGGCCTGGCATGAGGCATTAAATGCCATTGTTTCAAGAAAGATAAATGGGAATATAATTTTATTGCTGTCTTACTGTTGCAAAATGGCATTCCTAAGCAAAGTACCCTTTATGAATTCTGACAATGAAATTAAGACTGACTTTCCGTTTTCAATCTGAAAGCTATTTTGGAGCTTTCATCATCAGCTAATGGAGTCTTACTTGAAGGGGGTCACATTTAAATTTCTAATAATTTTTATGTTATAGCCTGTGAACATACAAATTTCAGGTAAATTGAAGCTAATTCCTGCAGGAGGTAAGGTCATATTTAGAATTAGTCATTATTCATATTCTGAAAAGTGATGATGTCATTATGGGAGAGAATTTCTTGGGTTAAGACCATGCACTTAAAACTATTAAAATTCAAAAAACTGGATCACCATTACTGAATAATTAGTATCTGTAAGCTACTTTACTACAACAATTAGAGACCATTGAACTTACTGCCCTAAATCAGGAGATTAATGGAAATTGAGAGTGTTCTCACTTACTTGGCTATCTGGTTATTCTTGTTCCCTACTTCAGAGGTGAGATGATGTAAAATATTAATCTGGAAATATGATCTCCTAGTAGCATAATACTTTGGAAAGTCTTGTTCCTTACAAATAAAAGGCTACTCACAAAACACATATATAAGATGCTCTTAAAGCCATCAGCACTGAATGTCAATGGAACCAAATATTAAATAATAACTAGATTGCAAGTAAAGATTGATATATAATAAACAATGACTTTAGATGACTATTACCAAACTATTTCCAAAAAAAGAAACAGGAAAAGGAAAATTCAAAGGGCAGGGTGTTGATATTTTCCTTAACATTTTCGTATTAGCTACATGGTTTAATGTCTCCCAACTTTGCACAAATATGTAGGACTCACTTTTTGTAGTTAAGGCAATATTTTGCTTTTTATAATGAAAGCATTTTCCACGTTTTATTTCATTGATTAGGATAACTCATTTCATCAGAAAAGTAGCATCAATTAACATAGTGACACATTTGAAAATATGTGTTAAATTTACCAGTAGAAGTTAAATTACAAGCATAAGTTATTTCTCATTAGAAAATATTCTGAAGCATACAAGAGTCATTTTTCCCAATACCCATTTGACAAACAGGTCAATTGAGGTCAGGCAGAGTAGAGTAATGCCATTACTCTAATTCAGGACAAAGATTCACAACTTTTTTGGAGGGTGAGGGTAGTATTTTCTTTTATGATTAATATAATTTTGTTCTCAAAGTAAAACATAACAGTATTGCTGTTCCATAAGACTCCTAAAACTATAAAACAACAGCGATTAGTTACTACTTTAAATTTTACCAATCTGTACATATATTCAAAAGATACAGGTCCATAATCTCTTAAGATGCAATTTAAGGTGAAATAATAAAGCCGAAAAACTTAGAATTTAATATAAGTTTAATGGCTTTAGTATCTCTGTATTCGTTAATTTTTTCACCAGTTCTAGATGAACATATAGAGTAATTGATTTTTAGAAAACAAAAGAAAATTGCATACCTGAAAGACTAATTATCACATTTTGGAGCAAATTGTTATATTATTACCTTCAATAATACATGATAGACAATGTACAAACAATATTTAGATATCTGTTATCACTTTCAGAAAAAAATGAAATCATAAGAGAAAGTAAAAAAAAAAAATTGAAACCTTAATTCTTATTCTCTTTCTGTAAACTTTGGAATGAATAAATATTCTGTTTAAATGAGAAGCAACTTATGCCTTTGTCTTCTGTTGGAACCAAACTCACATTTGTACATTTCAGTTAAAAAGGCTGGTTATTCATTTGTTCTTTATTTTTTCTTTCCTTGATCTTGCTGAAACTATCTATCTTCTATTAGTGTGAAAACTTTGAAGATGAAATGCTATTTCACCAGAAAAATCAATGCTGTGTATTTGTGATCCTTAGTAATGACTCAAATGGGAATAGATATCTAATATAAAGAACTGAGTAAAAAAGAACCACCTTTTAAATAAAATTGGCTAAATGAAGTTAATCTCTTGGCCATTAACACTCATCAGTCATATACTCCATGGAATTCTACACAGCCATATAAAGAACAAAACTGTGTCCTTGCAGCAACATGGATGCACCTGGAGGTCATTATTCTAAGCAAATTAACACAGGACTAGAAAACCAAATACTACATGTTCTCATTTAGAAGTGGAAGCTAAACACTGAATACACATGGACATAAAGATGGAAATAATAGACACTGCAGACTACTAGACGGGGGAGGATGAGAAGGAGTGAGGATTGAAACACTACCTATCGGGTGCTATGCTCATTACCTGAGTGATGGAATCATGTATACACCAAGACTCAGTAGCACTCAATTTACCGATGTAACAAATCTGCAAAGGTACCTCCTGAATCTAAAATGAAAGTTGAGAATGGAAAAGAAAAACCACTCATGTGTGTAATATGATACCTTCCAAGTAAAACTTCCTCTGACTTACAAATGTGATTTATTGGAATAGTTTATGGTTTACAATAGAGTGTATATTCACAGTCCTTTATTTTACATAGAAAGAGGAAAAACTAATTTCATTCATGTGGAGTTATGAGAGAACAATTTCATAAAGAGGAAATATACTGCCAAACCAAAAAAAAAGCAAATGTATTTAATTTGTTATGTTGAAATTTTAGAGTTTATGAACTAACATGTTATTCTGTTTGTTTTTTTAGTTTCCAGGTTAACTAAAGTCTCAGCTTTAAACCAAAAGTAAGAGGAGACATTAAGATTTTCATTCTTTCTGGGTTATCTCCTTCCTGAAGAGCAATGGAGCCACTTTTAAATGGAAGAGGATTAATCATATCTCTAATTTTCTTCCTGTTAAAATTCTCAACAGCAATTGAAATACCACCCTCAGGTAAAGTTATAGCATTCAGTGTCTATTAATGGAATTTCATATTTGCATTTTGATTTTTAAGTAGAATACTTATGGATTGAGGATGTGACTTTTCTCCATATTTCTATATATTCTTTAGCAATCTGTCAAGAGAATTCATATTTATCTTTTTTGTTTTGTGGGTGGCTGATACACGACTGCTGTAATTATTTTGCAACCCAGGCTTTTAGTTCCTTATGCAAACTTAGAACATAACGAGAATAATAACCTAGCATTTTTCCATGTGTCTAGGATTATCTGCAATATTACCAACAATTTCACTTTTATATACTTAGGTTACTTAATCAAGATCCAGAAATTACTGACATTCAATCAATTATGTCAAAAAGGAATTGGATAAACTTTGTATTCTTTTTCAAAATGATTATATTTAAGAATGAAAACAATGAATTAGCAAAAAAAAAAGCCGTTTTACAAGTAAAAGTATAAGATGATATCAACTCTCAAAATCTATAGCATTATATAGTGTGCATTCATACTAAGAGGTTAGACAGTAGTTTGATGGAAATATATAAATATATATTCTAACACATGTTGGTAAAATGGATGCAGATTTTTAACCATTATAAATCAGTTTGAACAAGTCATGGTAATTAATAGTTAAAAGAAATACATCAGCATCAGCAGGACATGGTGATACATGCCTGTAGTCCCAGCTATTTGGGAGTCTGAGGCAGAAGGATTGCCTGAGTCCAGGAGTTCAAGACTATAGTGTGCAATGATCACACCAGTGAATAGACATTGGACGCCAACCTGGACAATACAGTGAGACTTTGTCACACACACACACAAAAAGCTAAAAAAATCTGCAAACGGAACATATGTAATAGTATATCAAGTCTGTCGCAAGTTTTTCTTATATTACAGGCATATGGGATCTAAAAGACCCATGAGAGATTATTAATACATTTTTATCCACATATTTCAGGAATAATCTCTATTGTCTCTTTTGTATATATTTTGGAGAGTTATTATATTAGAGGTATGTGTTGTTTATTAGAATCTTAGTATTATAGGTGATATTTGTGGATCTTCTAAATTCTAGAGAAATAGCCTTGAGCTCATAAAATTTAATAAATGTTAGAAAAGTGTTGAGACTTAACTAAAACGTTGCTTTTGAAGTACTCAGACAGGCTAAATGTGAATAGAAAAGGAAACAACTCTCTGACTATACATAATATAATGTATTTAAAAACTATTCTAAAGGCCACCTTAAATTACTTGATACAGCTATTTTATAGTATATACTTCGGAAAGCACTGCAATTTTAGTTCCATCCCCCCAGGTAGAAACCCCTTCTCTATTATTTTTGACAGATAAGTAAGCTCTGTTTTGACATTTCCATTTCTCAGGAAATTCCACTTATCTGACCTACAAATATATAGACTTAAAGTCTGCTTTACATTTGGCTGAAATCTTTCAGCCTCCTGAATATATTAGATTTCATCACTGACCAGCCTTTTTGTAGAAATGCTGGTCAGGAGACTAAAGTACCTTCATCTTTAGTGAATTCTTTTGGTTTGAGTAAGCAGTAGCAGGTTAAGAGCAAGCTCCTTGGTAATCCTGTGGAAAAAGGTTAGCAATTTCACATTGTCTTCCCGATAGCAACAAAGAGGCCACTGAGATTCCTGATTCAGATTCCTGACCATAATCTCTGGCATACAAGTTTATTCTTCATCATTTCTTACTTTGTCAGTGGTGAAGGATATGAATTTTGTATTAATTCCTGGCCCACATTTTTATTCTGGTTGTCTCAGTTACTTATGCATTTTCATGCTATAATGTCCTTAGACAACAATTGTTATAAAATATTAATGTCATGTTTTCAGAACATCTGAATATTATTCATTTATTTCAGGGCTCTAGAGCACTCACAAGTAAATGCAACTAAGGCAGGTATCCAATTTGAATGTCAAGGAGTCTGGCATCTCTATAACTGGCTTAATTATAGAGGAAAGGATTTATAATGTAGAATACACATTCTTATAAACACCCAAAGGTTATTAGCTCCAATCCCCAAATAATTAGTTATTGCTGAGCTTTTACAACTTTAGCAAATTTAGGAAAGAATAATGTTCTAATAAACATGTTGTTCACAAGTTATTAGCTGACATCTAAGGGACTGTGGCCATTGTGTCTCATCCCTCACCATTTATAAGTGCAATAAAATTTAAATAGTATGAATTTGCAATAAGCTCAAGTCTTGCTCTACACAGAAATAGTAGTAATCAGAAACAAAGTAAATGTGAATGAAAATACAGATATTTTGCATGTTGGTTTATGAATATCCAGTAGATAAACACTGAACTTGAACTAATATCCATAAGCTGGTAAAACTCACTTATCAGATTTATTAGGCAAGAGTAAAAATTTAAAAAAATAGAATTAATAGAAAAAAATTTAGAATTTGGAAAGGCTTTTAGTTTTTATTCTACTCTGGCTATCACTGCTCAAAATCTGGGTTGCAGAATTATTGGGGCCCCAGAGATACATCCAGATGGTCTGTGAGATCAATCTGTTTTTGTAATAAACCTAAGATGCCATTTTTTTCATTTTCAATGTATTGTCCTTCGCTCTGATGATACAAAAGTAATGGTGGCTGGGCATGGTGGCTCATGCCTGTAATTACAGGGCTTTGGGAGGCTTGAGGTCAGAGTTCAAGACTGACCTGGCAAATGTAATGAGACCTTATCTGTAAATATATATATATATATATAATATTTATATATTTATATATTACATTTATATATAATATATGTATATATTTACTATATATTTATACATATTATAAATTTGTGTGTATATTATATGTATGTGTGTATATATATATATATAAATAGCTGGGTGTGGTGGCTCACACGTGTAGTCTTAGCTACTTGGGAGGCTGAGGCAGTAGGATCATTTGAGCCCAGGAGGTTGAAGCTACAGTGAGCCATGATCATACCACTACATTCCAGCCGGGCATTGGCATCAAACTTTACTAGTAGTCAGACGATACTTAATGTCCATATACTTAGAGTAAAAAAACTCTCAAAACAAAGCAAAACAAAACAGTTTTGCCTAAGATTATAATTGTTGAAGCACTTATAAATTATTAATGTTATTAATTAACTACCTTGGAATACATACTTTCTAACATTCTAGTGAACTGGAAGTAGGTATAAAATAATTATGCTATGTATCAAAGTGTCCATTTCTTGATTGCATGATTGCTTGAGTCTCTAGCTGGACATCATCTTCACTTTAAAGTTATGACTGACAAATTATGGTTTCTCAAATAGATATAGGTCAGATATTTTCCTGAAAGTGAACCAAGTGAGCCCATTCACTTCAAGGTAACCGACTAACCATATATAAGTCACTGATAAAATGACTTATCAGTGAGTGTTCAAGAAAACATTAGAACTGTGGAGGACACGTATTGTTTACTGTAAGCTTGAGAGCTTCCGGACATTTGATACTGTTGATTAGATCAGTGGCAATTCTAATAAGCATCAATTTTTGATATTCTGTAATTAAATGCATCAATATTTGGAAGACACAAAACTCAGTGAAAGGGTATTTTTTCCAAATGAAAGCTGCATGATGTTACAAAATCATTTGTAGATTTAAAAAAGTAAAATGGTTTAATGTTACAGAATATGAAAGTTGATTGATAGTGTTTAGATTCCACATTGCAATGAATGTTTAAAAAACTACCACTTGTTGAGTTTTGGTGTTCTGTCTAAAAAGAATATCTACAATCATCAGAAAAGACTATAAAATTTCCCGTCATTTTTTAACTACATTATCTGTGTAAGGCTGAATTTCTTTATATCTTTGAGCAAATCAACCCTATTGCAACAGATGGAATGCAGAGGCAGATATAAGAATCCATCTGCTTTCTCAAGAAATTACAGAGATCGCCTGTAGTTCTAGCTACTCAAAGGCTAAGGTGGGAGGATTACTTGAGCTTGGGATTTCTAGGCTGCAGGGAGCAATGATCCTACCCCTGCACTCCAGCCTGGGTGAGGGAGCGAGACCCTGACTCAAAGAATTAGAAAAAAGAAATTACAGAGATTTGCAATCATGTAAAATAATGCCATTCTTCTCACAGCATTTAAAGGTTTTCATAAAATACGTGATTTATTTTAACATAGAATTATTTTAAATAAATTCGGAAACATTTTGAAAGACTTTTTCAGTTTTTATTTCTATTATAGTAAATATTGTTAACTATACCCCACATGACACCAATGCTCTTTGAGATGTCTTGTAATTTGTAAGACTGCAAAAGGGTCCTGAGACCCAATACATTTGAGAGCAATTTATCTAGGCTATATCCTTAATATTACAAATGAGAAAACAGAGAGTGGTTCAGGGCCTGGTCCAATGTCACAGGTTGTAGGGGCGCATTTGCAACTCTACTGTGGAATAGTACTTATTTAAGTTAGGCTCTGTGCCTGTCTCCAAATTGCTTTTCTCATACTTTATTTGCCGAAGTCAAGTCACTGCTGCTGAACAGTTTGCATTTTCTTATGAATCAACCCTGTCCTTTTATCAGAGATTCTAAGAACTATACTAAAACCGGATGTCTCCTTTTGAAAAATATTGAGTGCTCATCAGCAGTAGATCTTTACACACATCATGCTCTATGTTTTATTTGAAAGCTTAATCCAAGTTGTATTTCCAGCATTAGTAAATGTATTTTACTAGCTGCAATTCTCAGAAATGTAATCTCGTTGCTCTACTAGGTGAGAGGCAAAATCACTTCCTACTTTTTTTTTTTTAACTTTTATGAAAGAGTCTCATTGTCACCCAGGCTCAAGTGCTGTGTCTTGATCGCACCTCACAACAGCTTCAACCTCCTGGGCTTGACATTAATCGCAGCTAATTTTTACATTTTTTTGTAGGGAAGAGAGTCTCCCTATGTTACCCCGGGTTGTTCTTGAACTCCTGGGCTTAAGCGACCCTTCCACCTCAGCCCCCCAAAGTGTTGGGATTACAGGTGTGAGGTACCAAGTGTGGTCCACTCCCTACTTTTTAAAGTTGTGTTTGTCTTGTAGATTATTTATCAAACACTAACAGAGTTTGTCACAAGATGAGAGGATATTTGAATATAAAGAATCTATTAATGCTATTATGCATTAGTTATTATTTTATAATAATGGTTATTAGTAAGTTAAATTTTCTAAGGAAATGGAGCAAAACTCAAGCTCCCAATAGATAAGTGAGAAAAAGTTATAAAATGAAAACTTATTATAAATGACGAATAACAAGCACTAAACAAGCCCATGAAGGAACATTTATTAACCCCCCCAAAAAAAGAAAATTAAAGAGAAGGAGTTTATATTTTCCTTCGTAATAAATGCTAAACTACTTTATTATTTTGAAATGCTGGCATTCACTAGTGGGAAAAATATAGAGAACCACTCTACTTTTGTTAGTTGTGTATATATTCTGTGGTGAAATGATATATACAATTTACCCAGAGTAATTACCATTTGTGTCCATGCCTGGAAATTTATCATAAATCAGTAATTCAATAAAGGAAAAATCTATTTACTCAAAACGCCTATTGAAATACTTTACCAGGAAAGAAAAAAAATGGATAATAATATCATAACCAGTATTAGAATTATTAAAAAATATAGCATATCAATGGGAAGAAATAATGTAAAAGCAGTACATTAATTATAATGTGTTTATAGAAGCATGGAAGACTACAAACAACTTTCAAAGTGACTGGACCAAGTAAAAATGCATATGCATGCTAACATAGATTGAATGCCAATAATTTTAATAATATATATTTTAAAGTTGTGATGACATAGCAACTTTTCTTCTGCTTTAAAAATTGTTACATTATTCTGGGTTTAAATAAAATGAACATATACTAAAACATGAAATGATGGCAATGAAGTGTATTCCTTAGAAGTAAGTACACGTTGCAAAGAGAGAGTGAGATTTATTTGGATTTTCACTTTTGTACCATCATTTCACTTATCAGTATACAAAAGAGGTTTAAATTGTTTTCATTATAAATTAACCTTGCCTAGTGTTTGAATAGTGCATTTTTAAAGTACATATTTTAATATTTAGTTCAACAGGTTCCAACAATCATAAAACAGTCAAAAGTCCAAGTTGCCTTTCCCTTTGATGAGTATTTTCAAATTGAATGTGAAGCTAAAGGAAATCCAGAACCAACGTGAGTATTCTTTCAAACTAAGTGATTCTTTAAATGTGCACTGTTCTTAATGCTGTTCTATATTCTTACCATAATAGCTTGTTGGACTATGAATCTACATATGATTAAAGCTAAGGGTTTACAATAAAACAATATCCATGCAAACAGATATAAAATTAGGTTATTTTACATATGTTCTTCTGCCAGTTGAATTATTTTGACCATAAACTAAGGGCTGTTATTAAAATACTTAGAGTAGTCTTTGGTACAGCAAAAATACTCAACAGTCCCTTAGTCTACAAATAAATAAGGTAGCTAAAAACTAGAAGATCCTTTATTCTACTTAGTAAAATGTAGCATTTATTAAGTCAAAGTTTGTAAACATCATTCTACACATATTCATAATTGTATGTCTTTAAATTTAAACATCTTATTCTGTGGATAGGTTGTTACTTGATTTTTTTTAAGCTGTCATTGAAATATTGTCATCTCAAGTGGCAGAGTACTATTTGCATGATATACTACTATCTAGTATTATTTTATTTTATAATTAAATAATTGTTATTCTAGGTGACCATAATCACTGATGAGTTTTTTCGAAATACCTCCTATTTTTGGGGAGGGAGAAAAAAATGTACATGTATTGGAAGTGAGAAGGGAGAATTTCCAATATTAAAATTCTGCGTGATTCTAAAATGGAAAGCAAAGCTTCGTACTTCTATTAATCTGCATGATTATCTTATATTCATTAAGAATATACATATTTGATGAAAACTGATGATTTTCAATTGTATCATGACTATTATTATTGCCTGATAATTTGATATTTAATTATCATTAGTGACCCATTAACATGCTAAATTATAATTATTTCTATGTTTAACCAAATGGAATATATTCAATCAATATATGTAAGTATAGATAGAATTACAATGGAAAGAAGGATAATTTATTCAATCAGCATGAATATATTGATCAATATCATGATATATTAATAATTAGCTGAATTATTATGTTGAAAAGTAATACCATACACTTGTCAACAATGAAATATAAAACACACAGAGACGTAAGGTAAGTCAGGAGGGTAGCTGGGTAGGCCTACTCCTAATGAGAATACATGTCCGTGAAGGTTTGTTATTCCTGGTGGAAGAATAATCACATAGATTAGTGGAAGAATATGGTGCCCTGAAATATACCCAAATTTACATGGGTAATTCCAATATACAATGCTAAGTACAATCTAATTGGGAAGTCATTATTTGTCTATCAGACTGATAAAGATTTAAAGAAACTTTTAATGTCGTTGTTCATAGAACTGACACTCTAGCATACTGGGGTGGGAATTTAGCTGCGTACATTTTTTATCTAGAATATAATTTTGCAACATTTATCAAATACTGTAAAAAAGTTTTTAATTATTGCTTTCTTAATCTCATTTCTAAGGAATTGACATATTGAAATATTTGGACAAGTACCAAAGAATAAATATAGGGTTTTTTTTACAATATTGTTCATAAAAGGAAAGACATTGAAATGGTTAAAAGTAATTAAAATAGTAGCCATATGACAGAAGATAATGTAGCTATAAAAATTGTCTTTAGTATCATTATAATAATGGAAAAATCCAGTTGGCCAAATTGTATATTCAGTGTGGTTAGAATATGTGACAAAATTCTAAAAAATACTAATAGGAAATATTATCAAATGTAATATAACGGGCTTGTGTGTTTTGGGATTTTGAGTGAGTTCCTTACACACACACATACATGAACAGAAATTATATGTTTCTTGTAGTCTCCAGAATATTAATAATAATCTTATATTACCTTTCTAATGAAAAAATAAACAAATAATTTTAATTTAAAAAAGCAAAAGCTAATTTCAATTTTAATCTTCCCATTTGTGAAGCTTTTTTATGGACAGTAATATTTCTCGGATTCTTCTGAGACCCTTATTTATATCTTGTTATATTCCATTAAGTACATACTTTTTATTATAAAATGTCTTGGTTTTGTCATTTTTATGCAGTTGTTAATATGTACTCTAAAAATATGTTATTATTTTTCAGGATTATTAAGTTTAGTTTTATTTTTTAGATTTATGTGGACTAAGGATGGCAACCCTTTTTATTTCACTGACCATCGGATAATTACATCTAATAATTCAGGAACATTCAGGATCCCAAATGAGGGACACATATCTCACTTTCAAGGGAAATACCGCTGCTTTGCTTCAAATAAACTGGGAATCGCTATGTCAGAAGAAATAGAATTTATAGTTCCAAGTAAGTGCTATAATGGGAATTTCATTTTACAAATGTTCTAGTGAAGTGTTAAATAGGACTTATATTGGGTTCCAATGAAATAAAGCAATTATTAATTAAATCAACTTATATATGTCTTGTGTTTTATTTATAAGGAAAAATTTCCTCCAGGTTTTGACACTTAAAATTGAATGACCTTAGAAAACAACATAATTTGACTCTGTTTCAGTAATCTTACATCTTACATGGAAAAATACAGTATCTGCTTTGCCTTATATGATGAGAATTAAACATATTATTAGCTAAACTTGGCTAAATTCCATGCAGTAATAGATAATCCCAAAACCTCTATGTAAACACGAAGTTATTCCTTGATAAAGCAATATTGCTGTGGGCCTGGCAACTCTTCAGGGCAACTGTTTTTCCTGCAGCCTTCTCGCTGATCTCAGCTAATGGAGACATCGTCATTCTGTGGTTGCCTCTTGTGAAACATGCCATTTTGATCAAAGAGTCTGGGTCAGGAACATGAAAAATTGTATACAGGCTCTTCAATACTTCTGACAAGAAGTTACACAGGCAAACTCCTACTCATGTTTTGTTAGGTGGGGCAAAGCAAGTTGCATAGTCCCACCTAATATCAATAATATGATGCTCATTAGGAAAGGAGAACCAACTATTGCTAATGTTAACCATAAATAAAAATTATGTAAAACTGCAAGACACTTTGCTATTAGTGGTGTATTTATCAGTAACTGTTCCCTGAAGTAGTGTACTTTATTGGTAGCTTCTTTGCCCTATGTTCATGGGATATCCATGACTACCTTTTATATTTGATCATGTTTTCCCACTGTTCTTAAGATATCCACCATTACACAATTTTAGCCAAAGCTTTTATAGGGTAAATTGTTAAGTTTAAAACTGTCAGCTAGCTTCTATTAGGAAGTTCTTCTTTCAGAGTCCTAGACATGAAAGTATTTCAGAGAAAGTTCTAGCGTTTGCAAAATATGAACATTTGATTCTGGGGGTGCAGAATGCCCACAAACTTCAGAAAAACAAATGATGAAGAATATTGAACCCAAAAATTCAAGGAGGGCATTCATTGTATTTAAATTGTCCTAAAGTCCTTATATAATTCTAGAGGAAGGAATATAGGTCAAATTTAGACTCAGATATAAGGTGTGCATCTTAAAACTTATATTTACCCTAAAATTATAGAAAAATATTATCACATTATGTGGTTGATGGGGGGGTGGGGAGAAGAAAAAATAAAGGAGAGAAAAAAATGTGAGGCAAGTGGAAAGAAAAAGAGATAGAAATAAATTCAAATATATCACAAATCAAAGATAAAAACAAATAGAATAAATGCTTTGAGTTAAAAAAAAGCTATAAACTTTTTACAACACATCTATCTAAACCATAAGGATACATAATTGTTGAAATGAAAAGATGGAAAAGACATCCCAGATAAATGCTTTCCAAATGAAGGTAGGTATGACTATATTATTATCAGTCATAACACACTTTATTTGTAAAAGCCTTCATGGAAATTAATTTACTAGACATATATAATATTAAAATGCATGAAGCAAAAATAGAACTACAAAGAGAAATAGACAAATTCACCATAATAATGAGATATTAACATATCTTTTTCATTATTTGCTAACTCAAGCAGAGAAAAACATCAGTAAGCACATAGAAGATTTAAAAGTACAATCACAAGCTCCATCTAATGAAAACATATAGGATATTGTAACTAAAACAGCAAAATGAGTTTTTTCATACACACAAGGTAAAAGGTTATATTTGATGATATATTTGGTCTATGAGGAAAACATCAAAATGCAATTAAGTTAGAAATCAGTAATAAACAGAAAACTTAAAAAACTTATATCTTTGAAAACTAATAAATATATTCTTAAGTGAGTCTTAGGTCAAGTACCAAATGGTACGGAAAATAGCATATATTTTGAAGTGATGACAGTGAAAACGCTACATAAGAAAACATGTTTGATGCAGTGAAAGCATTATTTAGAGGAATCTTTATCATTTTAAACACATATTAGAAAAATATAAAGTATGAAAATTAATGATCTTAGCTTATTAGGTAATATAATTTTAGGATAAAAATGAATTAGCTAATTTAAGGCAACAAAATGAACTACAGTGAAGGGAGAAAATAGTATAAAAGCAGAAAATACATTCAATAAAGTGGTGTGTAATTTTTGTAGTGAAAGTATCCATATTTATTAAAAAACATTAAAAAGATCTAGATAAACAGATAATAAGTAAATTATTTCTATTTATTAGAAGAACCAATACAGTTAAAATGCTTATTCTTGATGTGTTGATATATAGAAAAATTGAAATCAGAACACCTACAGTTTGGTTTTTATTTCTCTGTTTGTGGAATGTGACCAGCTGATTCAAAATATATTTGAGGAGCAAAGGGCAAAATTTGGTAGAAATTCTTAAAGAATAACAAGTCATAAGGACTTCTTTTCAGAAATCAAAATTCAGCATAACACTTTAGGAATTAAGCAATTCTGGCTTTGTGCAGGGTTAGACAAATCAGAATAGCATAGTAAACCCAGAAACAAACCCTCACATATATAAAAACAGTTGAGGGAGTTAGCATATTAGCATGGATTTCTCTGTCTCTCTCTCTCTCCCTCTCTCTCTCCTGCTCTCTTTACTTTGAACTAAACGTTGTGGAACAATTGATAATTCACATAGAGAAACATTTATATGGACTTCTACCTTGTATCATATAAAAAATCATTCAGAGTCAATAAAAGGCTGAACAATGAAAAGGAAAAAACGTTTAAAAAAGTTAGACAATTCAAACAATATATTTATCACCAGGGTCATAAATACAGAGAAAGATTTTTTTTTCTTTCTTTCTTTTCTTTCTGGCTTGTTTGTTTTTGACAGGAACTCACTCTCTCCAGGTCAGGCTGGAGTGCAGTGGTGTAGTCATGGCTTCATGGCTTGAACTCCTAGGTTCAAGTGATCCTCCCATCTCAGTCTTCTGAGTAACTAGGACTACAGGCGAGTGCTACCATGCCTGGCCAATTTTTATTTTTATTTCTTTTGTAGAGATGGGATCTCACTATGTTGCCCAGGGTGGTCTTGAACTCCAAGCCTCAAGCAATCTTCCTGTCTCAGTGTCCCAAACTGCTGAGATTTACAGGCATGAGCCACCATGCCCAGAGTGGGACGATTTCTTTAGTCATATTAAAGCCTCATGAAGGAAATCATTAAGAATATGTTCTCCTACATTTTATTTTAGATCCTTCTTTTATCGAAAGACTATAGGAAGAAAGTAAAAACAAAAATAAGCCACAACTCAAAAAATTATTTACAATGCATATAACTAAACATAGTATGTTTTCATAAATAATTTTAGAAATCTTTAGAAAAAATAAAAATGACAAAGTGACAACATATATAAACTTGAACCTCAGACTGGAAGGCCAATAAAATGTGAAAATGTGTTCAACATCATTAGTTACCAGAAATAGACCTATTGTACCCCTAGTGATAAAAGCACTTGATTCTACCCAATTGGGAAATATCAGAAAATCCGAGAATAAAAATTTTAGGTTGCAATATACAGCCAACAGAATACTTATCCACTACCGATGACAGTCCAGTTTACTGCTTGATCTTTGGAAAACATTTTGTAATCCCTTCCTTAGTTGAAGATGCTCTTACTTATGACCCAATAACTCCATTCCCTCGCTCATGTGCATGTGCCTCTTGTCCATATATACCAGGAAGATCTGTGGTCACATTGTTTGGATTTAAAAATATGCTGGAAAAAAATACAACAGGCCACTCAAAGTAGAATGGATCAATGCATTATGCTCTATTCATATCAAAAATACTACACAATAGTGAAAAAAACATCAAGAATATGTCGCGCAATAAAAGTAAATCTTGGAGAAATTTGAAATACGTAAACGAGGCAGGCAGATCATGAGGTCAGGAGATTGAGACCATCCTGGCTAACACAGTGAAACCCCGTTTCTACTAAAAATACAAAAAATTAGCCGGGCGTGGTGGCGGGCACCTGTAGTCCCAGCTAATCGGGAGGCTGAGGCAGAATGGCGTGAACCCGGGAGGCGGAGCTTGCAGTGAGCGGAGATGGCGCCACTGCACTCCAGCCTGGGCGACTGAGTGAGACTCCGTCTCAAAAAAAAAAAAAAAGAAAAAAAAAAACGTAAAACTGACTACAATTTTGATTGATATAATTTTATGGTAAAATTATAGTGAAAAATAAGAGAATGATAAAAACAATATTCTTGACAGTAGTTACCTGCAATGGAAGTGAAAATTGGAAAATGGAAGTGGGGGTTCAGATCAGCACCAGACAAAAAGGTGATGATGATATTCCTATTTTGTAAAATGGGTAGTCAGTGAATGGATTTCTATTGTATTTCTTTCTTTGTGTTTTTTACATTTATTCTATAAACAATCATTTTACATTCTCAAAATGAGTAAGTGTGAAGCATCCTGATTTGTCTCAAGTGAACATTTCTGAGTTACTGAGATATTTTAGCATCAGAGCAGTGACATATCAACCTGGAAATTGTCCTCAGGAGTTTGGATTTGAATTGACATTCAATAGGCAATGTCCATGAATCCTGGATTAGAAAGTATTGTCATGAAAATTGTGGTTGATAATAGTGAAACTATATATTACGTTTATATAGTTAACTGAAGTAAGTTAAGACCAGAGAAAGAGACAGATTAAATATCTGTTGTAGGAGGCAAGTCATGAGGGTGATTCCTAACCTAAATTCTAGTGGTTGCTATGGAGACACAAAGGAAAAGGAAGCAGCTAGATCTATTGCAAAGAAAGGAATGGCAGAATTTGGTTTAAGATTCTGCAATTAAATGATTTCAATTTTTTTCTGTCATTATCTAGGCAGACCAAGTGAAGACATGAACAATATAAGGATAATTCTGACCAGAATATGAGAGTATTGTATTAAGAGATGGGAGTTGGATCTGAGCTACGTTGTTGGATAATTGCTCTTTTTTTTTTTTTTTTTTTTTCTTTGCTGCTGCTGCAGAAAAGAGCAAAATAAATTAGGTTTCTTATGCATCATTTCCAGCCTCTCCTGAAATTACTTCATCATCTGACAGCTTTCTGCAGCCATCTATATATTGAATAGTAACCCAACCCAATCCTTAGGAGTTTATAAATCAGAGACAATTTACAGCTTCCTACAATCTTTAATCGATTATTCTCTTAAACTGTAGAGAATTGGTTCTTCTCATATATTGATAGAAACTTTGTGATTCAAATGTTAGAGCTTCTACTTCCCAATCTCCTGTTAACAAACAGAAACCTTTGTATACAATGTTCAGTTTTCTATTTTCAACAACATTGCAGTTAAGTTTGCTAGGGAAAGAGTGAAAGAAAAAAAAAAAACAACCACCACCAAAGAATCAGAATGTACCATTTTTATATACATAAAAAATTATTTAACTAAATGTGTTATCCAAGACATGGCATAGGGATTTTGTCAGTGAACTATTCAACAATCATTCTGAAACTCCCATAACACACCAGCCACTTTCTAGTAATTTGGGATCTAACAGTGAATAAAAACAAAGACTGTCCTCCAGAAATATACATCCTGTGCATGCACATGGTGATTGGATCTGGAAAAGAAGGGAGCTACTCTCTTGCCTTCATTATCCAACTATCAATAAGGTTAAAATGATAATATAAATAATCCTAATTTGACTGTTGAATCTACTCACCCTCTTCAGTGCACAGATCAGATTTCTCCACTTAGCATTACTGGCCTAGTGCAGCCTAGATTAATTTTTTCTTTTTTCTGAGTTTTTAAACAACTTTTTTGTTTGTTTGTTTGTTTGTTTTTGTTTTGAGATAGGATCTTGCTCTGTTGCCCAGGCTAGAGTGCAGTGGTACAAACACGGCTCACTGCAGCCTCATCCTCTTGGACTCGAGCGATCCTCCCACCTAAGCCTCCCCAGTAGCTGGGACTACAGGCATGTACCACCATGCCTAGCTATAAACAACTTTTTTGAAGTATAATTTACATGTCATAAAAATTTTACTTGTTTTAAGTGTATAATTAATACTTTTTATACATTATTTATTTATTTATCTTAAAGATGGGGTCTTGCTATGTTGCCTACACTGGTCTCAAACTTCTGGGCTTAGGTGATCCTCCTGCTTCAGCCTCCTGAATAGCTGGGATTATTGGCACATGTCACTTTGCCCAGTCAATGACGTTTTAGCAACTTTTTTTAGTGAAATATCATTATAGTCTAGTATTAAAACATTTCCATCACCACAAAAAGATTTCTTGTGCCCATTTTCAGTCACTCTTTGTTCCCATCTCCAGGCCTGAGGCAACCACCAATCAACTTTCTGCCTCTTTAAATGTCCAGAAATGGACATTTCATATAAGTGGAATCATGTATATGGTCTTTTTCATATGTCTTCTTTCACTTAGCATGTTTTGGAGGTTCATCCATGTTGTAGCATATATCAGTAGTTTGTTCCTCTATATTGCTGAACAGTATTTCACTACATGGATATCATTTACTGTCAATCCATCCACCAGTTGATGAACGTTTGAATTATTTCCATTTTTGGCTATTATAAATAGTGATGCTGCAAATTCTCTGGGGTTATTAAAACATTTACTTGTGTACTGTTTCGGACAGTCTATCCATTGTCATATGTATTAATTAGGATCCTTAAGAATGAGAAAATATACCAGACTATCACATCCTTCCTGTTCTGCATTGCCTTGTAGATGTCACAAGAATGCATACTATACTTTATTTGATTGATTTATTGGTTGATAGGCTGAAGAATAAAAGAATGAATAAATGTAACAATGCAATTTGCACATCCTATTAAAATAGTCTAAGAAACGGCCAAAAAGGATGAAATCTTCTGTATAATAATTTAATGAAAACTAATTAGAAATATTCATGTGCTGGTTTCTACATTTGTGTTAACATAACTTCCTCAGATTCCTCAGGACAATTTCCTCAAGATAAACCCTGGCTTTTTACTGCCCTGATTTTGGAGTGGGAGTGTAGGAAACCTGGGTGTTGTAGCCTATGCTAAATTCTCCTACTATTAAGTGCAAATCAACAAAAACAGATCAATTTGTTCAATTAAGGGTGCAACGTTGAATTCTAAAGCTTTAATTAAGTTTGAGGATTTTACTCTGATTCACCAAAGTATGTGAATGCCTGGAATGAAATAGGCTGAATTGGGTGTCCTTCCTTAGCATGAATTCATTATGAGCTCATGGACTGAAAGCCAGTGTTATTTCTCTGTAGTCCTAAGTGGATTAATGGGGTACTCTGCAGGAAATGGGAATCAATTAAATCTCTTTACTGACGGAAACTGGAGTTAGGGGTGATAAAGTGTGTGCACTCAGTAGCATGCATTCGTGACAATGATGGCAGACTGTGAGCAATTTGCCAAGCATCTTTAAGTGACATGTACGGCACTCGAAAGTTCACCAGGCTAGTCCTATAAACAGAGTGCCAAGTCAAAATAGATAAAGCTTTTTGGTATGGGAAGATTCGTCCAATGATGGAAAAAGGGGAAATAATTCAATAAGCAAATCATAGGTTCTATATGAAAAGCACAGCATTTTCTTCCTTCTGTCCTTCATCTCCTCTGAAAATGTTAATTCAAATAATTACACAAAATCACAGAAGCTGCTAAGATGCAGGCTATAGAGAAAATCAGGAGCAGCCACAGAAGAAAATTCTCTGTCCCTTTGCCCACCTTGTCTCTATGCATTTGGCTGTACCATGCAAAGTGAAAATATTTGAGGAGTAGCCAACATGTCTTGAATAATTATTAAGTGCTTGGTCCTATTTTAATCGATTCATGTGAAATATTTAAATTTCAACATAAATCAAATGAGTTAGGTGTTATTACATTTCCCATTTATGAATGAGGGCACTGAAACATGTTAAGTAGCAGATTCAAAGATCACGTAGGAAGAGATGAAGCCAGGACTCAGGCCCAAGCAGTTAACTTCAGTGTTTATGGATAACGTGATGCCACATGGTGTTGTCTATACTTTGATGACTCAGGTAACACACCCTATAGATGAGCAAAAAGGCATTGTACTTCTTTGTTGAAAATACCTTGATACGAGATTACAATATCATCTAGAAATAGGAAAATATAAGGAAACCTCCTATTTTGTTCCTTGAGTGCCAGAGAAAGATAATCTGTAGTGTTGCATAACATGGTAGCGGTTAAGATGCCAGTGATTTTTTTTTTTTTTTTTTTATCAAAGTGATTAGTTAGCATGAATTGTATTTAGTTAAATTTCCCTGATGCCATTTCACTACTACTCTTCACTATCAGGCATGTTGGCATGATGGGATTACACAGCTTAGGTTTTATTCTATCCCTACCCTTAAGAAGCTTCTACCCTGGTGAGGCATTTGAGGAGCCTAGAGAGATGAATTCAGAGGATTCTAAGACGGCAAAGGAAAACAAAATGAGGTACAGAAAGGTGAAGATATTGGTCTGAATCTTTGTAACCAGTTAGTTTTCTAGTGCCTGGGCTAGAACCTGGTTTATGCTATAGGATATCCTATAGATATAAATTCTGTTTTCAGAAGACTTCTTTATTTCAGGAATGTTATTTTTCTGTATATTACATTGAAATAATTGTGATGATGAGTTTTCAAAACTCATTGACAGCACCTGAAGACTTAGAGCTCCTGCAAATTTTGCATTTGCAGGTTGGCTTTGCCTTGATAGTTCTAGTAATAAGACTCACGTGCAGCTAACTTGTCTGTAGGAAAGTTTTTCCATGACAGATTTTAACTGGGAAAGTTTTCAAAAACCTACATGTGAATATATTTGAACGTCACTTATACCCTTGGTGTTAGTTGTTGCTAGAAATCCGTCCATGACACTGAATAATAAATGTGAAAGCCTCATTGAGAAGAGTGAAGAGATACATTCTGTGATATGCTTGCTTTGCTTTGCTCATGCAAATAGATTAATAGTGGCTTTAGATAGAAAGGAAATTGATCTCATCTAGACTTGCTTATAATGGGATTTCCAAACATTCTTGAAGTTCTGCCTAGGTAGACTGTTATTTGCAAGTTGATTCTGATCCCTTTGCAGAGAGGCCATTCAGAATCAAGTCCAGTCTTGTTGAACCAAAGTTAAATGATTTTTGGTTTTGGTGTTGATGAAGTACCCATGTGAAATATATTGGCAAGACAAAGGAGTATAGTTACCTCATGTACAGAAAAAATTACTGTTTTTAATTTACTTTTAAAAAGTGTTATAGTTGTCCAAACTCAACAATGCTAATGTTTATCACCAGATAAACGCAGTAAATGCCACTGGTTGGAGTTATTTTTAAATGGAGCCATTTCTTTATTTGAATTGAAGTAGACTTCATGTCTGCTGTTGTGTTATAGTAATTAAATTTCACATTTACCTGTGAATGTTAAAATTTTCACTTTTTTTTTTTTTAAGATGGAGTCTAGCTCTGTCGCTCGGGCTGGAGTGCAGTGGCCGGATCTCAGCTCACTGCAAGCTCCGCCCCCCGGGTTTACGCCATTCTCAGGCCTCAGCCTCCAGAGTAGCTGGGGCTACAGGCGCCCGCCACCTCGCCTGGCTCGTTTTTTTGTATTTTTTAGTAGAGACGGGGTTTCACCGTGTTAGCCAGGATGGTCTCGATCTCCTGACCTCGTGATCCGCCCGTCTCGGCCTCCCAAAGTGCTGGGATTACAGGCTTGAGCCACCGCGCCCGGCCAAAATTTTCACTTTTTATCATGCCATCAAACTCACTAAATAGTTTCAAAGTCAAAGGATAAGACATAAAAAATCCTGAAAAAGTAATGCCATTTGTATCTCTTCTAAAACCTTAAATTTATTGATGTATAAGTATGCATCCCTGTTTTCCAATATTAATTTTGTATTTAGTTGAAAGCTGTTCTGAAGATTTATGGCATGTGATAACAGTTTTGGTAGAGTGCTAAATTTTCTTTTCTTATTGTTGGTGCCTTAGAAGCCAGTTGAATTACAAATTTACATTTTCAGAATTAGAATTGTATAATCTAGATTTATTTAATGCAAGGATGATAATGCTTCACTGGCAGTACTATCTGTTCGAATTGCGAGATTTTTTTGAATGCTCTCAGGGAGCAGCTCTCCAATTAGGGATTTATACATCTTATTAATTAATTACTTTACAATAGATATTATCCAGTGAACTGCGTATTCATATTAGGCACTGTATAGTTTGCTTGTTATCGAAGTGGATTACATGCCCTTTCCATTTTCTAATCCATATTTTATTTCCTCTGCCGCCTCTTGTATCTGAGTATAAATAGATTCACCAACTACCCAGCAGCACCAATAACTTCAATGCCAGTGTTTACTGGGCTTCAGTTATAGCGAATAAAACTAAACAAGTGGTTTGAATTTGGAGATTTGGGTACATAAACGTTTTGTATATTACTATGCCTTATGTATATAAGGTGTACTTTCTGCAAAATGTTTTCCATAACATTTGTTGTCAATCAAAGCCGAGGCTTTACCAAATAGATGGCATGATATTTTATCTACAAGCTCTTAATGTAGTGAATATACTAAACATACATTCCTGCCGTTTGAGGGAAATTTCATGCTACCTATAGCAAAAATGTGATTCAAAGATGGATGCTATTTCAAAAATGTTTCCAGAGACTTTCTAAAAGGAATCTCAAGGAATGAGTTGAGCAAGAGGAAATCCACTAAAAGACTGTCACATGGCTGAATGTATAAAGAGAACCGAAGTCTGCCTTCCGAAATTGCAAAGGCAGTGTAATAACCACACCAACCCCTGCAATGTTAAGCCTTGAAAAGTCCTTGAATTTAGACAAAAAGCAATTCACTGTAACCAGCTGGTGCATCAATAAGAGAAATGTCAGCAAATTCCCTCAACCTCTAAAGGCGTGGATGGGGGTTGAGGGGCTATAGGACAAATATATAGGAAGTGCACAAAGCTTCTCAAGAAGAAATTTTACGGTAAATGAGTAAACCTTTAGATTTCCAAGAACAATGAAAATTAGCTGTGAATCATAATTTAAGAATGAAATATACAAATAGAATACCTTCTAATGAATTCCATCAAGTCGGGACTGTTATAAACGCCTTCCTAAGATCTCCTCCACAAGAGACTGTGTAATTCTGTAATGCAAATTCCCCCAACAAAAGTTGAAAGACATCAATGTGACGTTCAGGAAGAATACATTTTGAATATCCTTATAAAATCAATACTTCCATAAAAATATGAAACTTTGGTGTTAGATTTCAAATTCTGCACAATTCTGACTTATATATTCTTACTATAACTGCATTGCTCTTTTAAGAAATTGACTCCAGTGTGGGGAGGAAACAATAGGTTGAAATATTTACAAGTCTTATTTCCTACATCAATTCCATTTCATTTAAATTTTTATTTACTGGGAGTAATTTCAATGTGGATGGCTCTTTTTGCAACTTAAAGTGGTCAAATTTGGCTTTTCATTGTATTCTTACCATTTTCTCCATATGGGCTTAGAAGTTTTTATTTCATGTGATTAATGCACTGAATGGAATATTTGCCAATGACATTCAAGGCCTTCCCAATAAAGCGAGAGTTAGAGATATGTAACTGCTCAAAGTGAAATCAGTGTTTGGAGAAAAAGATTTAACATTTATCAAAGCTAAAGCAGGAAAATCCTGTGACTCTGGGTTTATATCTCTGCCCAGAGAAATATGCACAAGTACGTTATTGCCTTATTGTTGTCACATAACAAAAATATTATTGTCTGGGGTTTCCAAACGCAGAAGTATTTTTAAAGTTATGTAAAGATGCACACCAGTTTCTTAATAATATTTATCTCTGCAGGGGAGATGTAAGAACCAGGATCTGTAGTATATAATTTATTAAAATTGCCCAATTTTGAAAAAAAAAAGAATGCATTAAGATATTTGTTGTTATAGTCAAAGTTAATTTTAAAATAACACATTGAAATGATTTTTTATACCAGGTGTTCCAAAATTCCCCAAAGAAAAAATTGACCCTCTTGAAGTGGAGGAGGGAGATCCAATTGTCCTCCCATGCAATCCTCCCAAAGGCCTCCCACCTTTACATATTTATTGGATGAATATTGGTAAGTAATGCTCTGTTCCATCAAAAAATGGGGACATTTTAATTCTATCCATCATATCAATAACATAATGAATCCAAACTGAATAAAAATAAAGATCTCTTATTTTTTTCATATTTGAAGAGGAGATGCTACTAATATGATAAGGTTTGTCTATGAAGACAATACTTTCTATATTTCAAACAGTGCTCTCACCTTTGGAATATAGATCATGTGAAAGCTGAGGATGGCATGGGTTTGTGTTGCTAGCTTCATCTTTCTTTTTAGTAACGCTCTACCTGCTAATTGCAGTCACCTACTGATAAATTAGTATTAACTTTTTTGCTTAATTTTCTAAAAGGTTTGCTGACTCCGATCTGAAATTCTAGTTTTGTAAAGTCCACTTCTAGAATATGCCTTAGCAATGCTCTCTACATGTTTTCTCACTATGAACCAAAGAGAAAAATGCTATTTGTACAGCACTCAGAAGAAAGCAAATGAAACTACTCTTAGGTACAGCCAATTGTTCCAGACGTCAGTTCCCCTAGAAACTTCCAGGCTGCAACCAGAATAGGGAGATTAATATCACAGATAAAACTTTTGGAGAGCTTTTTGTTTTTTATTTTTAAGTCATGTTTTAAAGAAACATGATTCTCAGAAAATAATTAGGGCATTGTCCGCATTGACCAGTTTTCAGTTAAGCCAATTCAGACTCATAGAGCAGAGGTAGAGACCGAGATGGTAAACAGTTTACCACTGTTTGTCTACCAGCAGCCTTCTGTGGTTAATGGTAAAAAGCATGCTCCCAAGGGTTTTCCTCCTGTTTTTGTTTTGTTTTGTTTTCCTTTTTGCTCATTGTTCCTGTAGTAAGACCAGACTTGACAGGAATTAAAGAGCAAATAGGAAAAATCAAATGAAATAATAATGTAAAAGAAAATGAAAAAGGAAGATGAAGCACAATAAGGGACAATTGCCCTTTTCAATGACAAGATATCTCTTTTCAGAATTAGAACACATCGAACAAGATGAAAGAGTATACATGAGCCAAAAGGGAGATCTATACTTCGCAAATGTGGAAGAAAAAGACAGTCGCAATGATTACTGTTGCTTTGCTGCATTTCCAAGATTAAGGACTATTGTACAGAAAATGCCAATGAAACTAACAGTTAACAGTTGTAAGTCCAAATAATTTATTGTTTCACCATGTATGCTGAATGCAAATGTGTCTGTAATTTCCTTCTGGCTGAAGCCATTTAAAGCTGGGTTGATATTTTCCGCCATTGTTCAGTTCAACTCTAGAGACTTCATCCAGATGAAATAGACATCTGCAGCTGCAGATCCACAGTAGCTCTGTCTCTCACAGCCAGGAAATCAAATCTCAATTCACAGGACAAATGTATTTCATCTGACGTCTGCAGGATCTTGTCATTTTCAATGGGTGAAATATACAATGAAATTCCAGGGTTTTCTAAGCAAATCTTGGGCATTGATTCACTGTGATCTTGGGTAAACTGGCAGACTGAAAATGGGGGAGAAAACA
Organism: Rhinopithecus roxellana; assembly: GCF_007565055.1. Classification (NCBI taxonomy): domain Eukaryota; kingdom Metazoa; phylum Chordata; class Mammalia; order Primates; family Cercopithecidae; genus Rhinopithecus; species Rhinopithecus roxellana. Next base: position 34,768 of record NW_022143675.1, read on the forward strand.
ACAGAGGCAAAAAAAAAAAAAAAAAAAAAAAGGAAATTTTTATCACCAAATTGGCAAACTTACTTGAATGGCTCCTTTCCCTACTTGATTCTGCAGATGCCAGCCTGGGTTCCCAAATGGGAAAAATAATTAGAGGGAGGAAGAACCGTAAGATTCAAAGGGAAGAAATAATCCACAACAGTTTGCTGACTGAATAATTGGCCCTGGTATAGTTGAAAGTTGGCATTACCATTTCATTGTTTAATTTGGTCCGTGATTTTTTTCATTTTTGTGTGTAGATACGCCATGCCAGGGCTTCACTA